>NW_027259498.1:0-29874 GCF_045791955.1 Oncorhynchus clarkii lewisi
CTAACAAACACCCAAGACAGAGGAAAGGAACAACTGTCTTATCCCGAAGGCAGGCTGGCACTATGCCCTAGTGACTACATTAGACCAGGAAACATAGGGCATAGGGCACTACTTCAGACCAGGACCCATAGGACACTACATTAGACCAGGAAACATAGGGCATAGGGCACTACTTCAGACCAGGACCCATAGGGCACTACTTTAGACCAGGACCCATAGGGCACTACTTTAGACCAGGACCCATAGGACACTACTTTAGACCAGGACCCATAGGACACTACTTTAGACCAGGACCCATAGGGCACTACTTTAAACCAGGACCCATAGGGCACTACTTTAGACCAGGACCCATAGGACACTACTTTAGACCAGGACCCATAGGGCACTACTTTAAACCAGGACCCCACATAGGGACACTACTTTAGACCAGGACCCATAGGGCACTACTTTAGACCAGGACCCATAGGGCACTACTTTAAACCAGGACCCATAGGGCACTACTTTAGACCAGGACCCATAGGGCACTACTTTAGACCAGGACCCATAGGGCACTACTTTAGACCAGGACCCATAGGGCACTACTTTAAACCAGGACCCATAGGGAATAGGGCACTACTTTAAACCAGGACCCATAGGGAATAGGGCACTACTTTAAACTAGGACCCATAGGGCACTACTTTAGATCAGGACCCATAGTGCACTACTTTAGACCAGGATCCATAGGGCATAGTGCACTACTTTAGACCAGAATCCATAGGATATAGTGCACTACTTTAGACCAGGACCCATAGGACATAGTGCACTACTTTAGACCAGGACCCCTAGGACAGTGCACTACTTTAGACCAGGACCCATAGGACATAGTGCACTACTTTAGACCAGGACCCATAGGACAGTGCACTACTTTAGACCAGGACCCATAGGACAGTGCACTACTTTAGACCAGGACCCATAGGACATAGTGCACTACTTTAGAACAGGACTCATAGGGCATAGTGCACTACTTTAGAACAGGACTCATAGGGCATAGTGCACTACTTTAGACCAAGGCCCATAGGATATAGTGCACTATACAGGGAATAGGTTAGGTTGCCATTTGGAAAACATCCTATGTCTCTGTTGACATTATATGACAGGTGATTTGGGTATAAGCTACTGACCAGGGGGCACACTTTTCTCTGCTCTCCACAGAAAGAACAGACAGACGAACGAGCGTCTCCTGCTGCTACCGTCAGCCCCTCCTCCCCCTCCACCCCTCCAACACCAACTTCAGTCCCGAGGGCGTGAAGATATTCAGGCAACATGGATGGATTTTATGACCAGCAAGTCCCTTTCATGGCCCCCTCCAGGGTGAGTGTTTGGATGACTCTCTGGATGTTTTCTCTGATAGTTTTTCAACATAGGATTTTGATCAAAGCACTAATCTGAAACTTTTCATAGTGGATTAAGATAACAATTACTTTTTAGCATACATGAATGCTTAGGGATTTGTTCACACCAATGCAATCACTAATGTTGTAGGTGTTTTAAACATTGTACTAGCAGAATTGTCACGTGGAAGAGCCAGCGAACACGCCATTTAACGACCGGAAGAGAAAGTTTGTTGACACTGAGCTCGCCCAGGACACAGAAGATCTCTTTCAGGACCTCATGCAACTTCAAGAGACATGGATTGCAGAAGGTGAGTTCTGCTCTTGTATTTCAGAAGGTTTTCAATCTTGCATCATACTCATTGTTTTTAGTAACATCAGTGGTTTAGCCGAGGCTATTGAATCAGGAAAAACTGGAAAATAGGTTGTTATAAGAACTTTATACAACTTCCTCTTTTTAACAAGTGTATCATACATATTTACTGTATTTTTGACTGTACTGCATCATAAATATTTACTGTATTTTTGACTGTACTGCATCATAAATATTTACTGTATTTTTGACTGTACTGCATCATAAATATTTACTGTATTTTTGACTGTACTGTATCATACATATTTACTGTATTTTTGACTGTACTGCATCATAAATATTTACTGTATTTTTGACTGTACTGCATCATAAATATTTACTGTGTTTTTGACTGTACTGCATCATAAATATTTACTGTATTTTTGACTGTACTGCATCATACATTTTTACTGTATTTTTGACTGTACTGTATCATACATATTTACTGTATTTTTGACTGTACTGTATCATACATATTTACTGTATTTTTGACTGTACTGCATCAAGTGCATTATATTTGTTCTATGAAGCATATTAAAGTGACTCAGCCACGTGGCATGCCTTCCATAAGTTAGTCATTTAACTCTCTCCGTCCCCTCTTTCAGCTCAGGTGCCTGATGACGAACAGTTTGTCCCAGATTTCCAGTCGGATAACCGTAAGTACCAACCAATGAAATATATGTATATGTGTATGTGTATGTGTGTGACAAAGGGGAATCGACAGCGTCTGCTCCTGCATAGTTGCGCATTTCCCAATTTATGCTTTAACTCCCAGACATGGTCTTTGACACAACATACAAGCACAACAAAGAGATGTACTGGTTTTCCAATACCAGTCTTATCCAGTTGGCATATTAACTCAGTGCGTCACAGTGAGTGTGTTTTTATGGGTATGTGGTTGGGGTTTTCGGGTTGCCTATGTAGGCTGAGGGCTAACATTATCGACAGATTTGCCTCGTCGAAAGCAGAAATCCAATTGATGTCATTGAGCCCTGATTTAACCAACCTCCACTCACCCTGCAGTGGACCTACTTCTGCCCTGTTGCCAATCAGTGTCCTTAATGCACACCTTGCTGTTTTGTTACTTTAAAAAAAAGAGAAGTGTATTTAAAAAAAAAACTGCATTGTTGGTTAAGGACTTGTAAATAAGGTCTACAGCTGTTGTATTCGGCCCATGTGACAAATACAACTTGATTTGATTATTGGATTGTAGGGATTTGTGTTCCAACAAAGGCACAGGAATAATAGGGCTACCTCAGAATAAGATGTTACTCACTCGGTGAAAATCAAGAATCTTGTGGTTTTATACCAGAAATCCCTCAGCTCTCCTCGTTGATCGTCAACCCGGATGAGAACAATCCTATTCTCTGATCTCTGCCCAAATCCACCACATTAACATCAGAGGAAATAAAGAGAGAACGGTTTGAAACGGGGAGATGTTCTGTTGCATTAGAGTTTTGCTACGGTGGGCCTTACTTAACATGACCCAGGTGCACCATAGCAGCCTGGGATGGCCTTCCATGGAGTCCCAAACTACTAACCACAGCTCTTGGCTGCTAGGATGGGCTACGTTCCAATCCAAGCCCACAGAACCCTCATGCTGTTTGCTTTATACTCATCTCCTCTCTCCTTTCTCTGTCTAGAATAATATATGCATGGGGTTTGAATGGAAGCCTTTGATTGGGCTCCAGACGGAGCTGTAGGCCTGGTGTAGTTGCAGGCCTGGGTTTCAAGATGTGAATGATCCTGTGGAGGAAGAAAGAGTGTTTTTAGAGGCCCGGTATTGCCTTGTTTCCCTGTAACGTTGTATTTCATTGTCGCGGATGCAGCTAGTGACATGTTTAATGCAGTGTGTACACACTGAGTGAATTGTGTCGTGGCACAGCCGGGCGATTGTTGTGTTTGCTGAAGAGTCTGAGTGTGTGTGTGCGGCGACGGGGTTGGCATGACGCTCCCTAGTTTGGCACGCTGCCAGTTGGGTCTCACAGACCCTTCATTCAGCAGTCCTCCTCTCTCGTGTGTGTGTGTGTGTGTGTGTGCGTGCGTGGATTCTGCAGCTGGGCAAAGGGGCAGTGTCCATAGCGACCAAATGGCATTATGCCATCATCTCCTTACTCCTTAATTTAGCAATGAACTTGGCTGAGAAGTGAGAACACACTCTTACTAACTACCAGTTAGTGATTTAAAGAAACGTTGCAAATTATTTGAAACCTGAGATTTAAATGTCTTCTGGCCACGCTTGAGAGTTGCACTGTGTTTCATTCATAGATGCTAGGTGTTCAAAATTTGATCTTATAATGGAGGTCACTATGGACACTGAGAGGCCTAACCCCATAACGTGAGTGTGTGTAGACTGCTGGCCCGTGGCTGCGGAAGCTGAATGATGGCCGTTCTGTGGCACAACAGGAAATGGAGAGTTGATGTAGGCACAGACCCAGCCTCTGACAGACCCTGCCTCTGACAGACCCGGCCTCTGACAGACCCGGCCTCTGACAGACTCTGGACAGACCCGGCCTCTGACAGACCCGGCCTCTGACAGACTCTGGACAGACCTGGCCTCTGACAGACCCAGCCTCTGACAGACTCTGGACAGACCCGGCCTCTGACAGACCCGGCCTCTGACAGACCCGGCCTCTGACAGACCCGGCCTCTGACAGCCTCTGACAGACCCGGCCTCTGACAGCCTCTGGACAGACCCAGCCTCTGGACAGACCCAGCCTCTGGCAGCCTCTGACAGACCCAGCCTCTGATGCCAACACAGCACCCAGTTAAAGTCCTACTGTATGTACAGACACACAATGGTTGCCTAAGTTACTAACTGGTGGTGGAAGTCCGAGCAGTCTGTTTTGGTCTGTGTCATTTAATACAAAGGCATCTTTGTTACTGGTCTGATTGTTGCCTTGGAAACAATTTTTTGTAAATAGTGAAAGTACACTGTTTGTCTTTCAGTGCTGGGTTTATAGTTTTCCCTCCCAAATGTAAGGACAGATTTACAACCTCACTAATTCACTAAACAACAAACATTTGGGAAGTTGGAATTAAAGACAAATCCCAGCATAGGAGACACATTTGATCCTTTGATAGAAAACTATTTATCTTCTTATTCCTTAGTGAAGCATACAAAACAAGAGTACTGAGTAAATATATTCAACGTAGTGATTATTTTGTGAATCTTTGAAATGGCATATATTATATATTTCAGTTTTTTTTATGTTTTCTCCTTTCTTCAAAGTAATGTTCCATGGACCTCCAGCCAATAAAGTGAAGCGAGAGTCCAGCGCCTCCAGAGATCTGTCCCCCTGCAGTCAGGAACAACAGAGACTCTACACAGACAAGTGCCTTTACAGCTACAGGTACGTTACAGTACCCACTGAGACGGACCAGGTTTTGACACCCCACACAAATTGTACTCTCAGTAGCAAGAGGTATTTTCTGTTACAACCAATAAAAGATCATAAAAGAGGGTACAGGCATAATAAAGTTCTCTACTAAGACATTGCTTAATTAGATATACCTACATCAAGTTGATAAGGCCTGAGGGGGTGTGTCATATGGCCCATATACCACAGCTAAGGGCTGTTCTTACGAGTGCCTGGATACAGCCCTTAGCCGTGGTATATTGGCCATATACCACAAACCCCCAAGGTGCCTTAGTGCTATTATAAATCCAGTTTAATTTGTCACATGCGCCGAATACAACAGGTGTACAGCCATGCTCTACAGGCCCAAGTTAACCACTTCCATCCCCCTTCTCCCTCCACAGTGCCTACAACAGGAAGCCACTTGGCATCAATAGTTTAACCCCACCCTCCACACCCGCCTCACCTTGCAGCCCCGCCCCCACCCCGGGGACACACCCCCTACAAAGGCAGATCACGTCCCCTGTCCAGGCAACACACCCCGGCCACAGTCGTCCAACTCACGGGCACAGCCCCTCCCACCACCGGACACTCCCGCCACACCCGAGCCAAAGCCAGCCTTTCGCCGTGCCCCGCCTACCTGTCAATCACTCCGATGCCTCCTACAGCTCAGAACACAGGTAAGTTGGCACCATGTGTTGGCTCAGGTTGGCACCATGTGTTGACACCATGCACTGTTTGACCCCATAGCTTGGTTGTAAAGGCATGATTGGAACTACTGTAGGCTGGGACTCAGCATGCATGTTCAGTGCTACAGTTGAAATCCCATTGTTGTATGATTCTCTGGTTTAAGATCCTAATTGACAAATTTGTCCTTATTTTGTCTCTCTGTCTCGTTCCCCTCTGCAGGTTCCAGCGGCAGCTCTCTGAGCCATGTCTGCCTTTCCCTCCGCCTGACGGTGCCGCCTGTACCCCTTACCCTCCTCAGCCCCATCACCCCCACCGGGCCCCCCTGTCCCGGGACGGCCGCCCCATCTACCAGCGGCACCTGTCAGAGCCCTTGGTCCTCCTCCCTGCTCAGGGCTTCAAGCAAGAGCTGGTGGACCTCCGTTACACCGAGCAGGGGGTCCCCACCATGGGCCCTCCCCGCACCCCGTTCCAGGGCCTCTCTATAAAGCAGGAGCCCCGGGATTTCTGCTTTGACCAAGGTGAGCCCTGGGGAATCGCTGGATGGCAACGGTCTTTCAGGCTCAGTTTCCCACTCATAGATTAGACCCAGTCCTGGAGTTTAAAAAAAACATGTTCAATGGAGAATCTCAATAGGAAGTGCTTCTCCTTCCATGCCTAGGCTTAATCTGAGTCCAGACAGGAAGGCCCTAAGGGTTTGGAGGTAGTCCAAGTTCCTTTGAGAGTCTACTGTACACGGCTAATAGTGCAGCGATGGGGATAAAACAGTAAGCATGTTTCAGACTGATGTGGACACTAGTATTAGCAGTAGTGGTTGGGTATGTAGCAGTGTAGCATTCTAAGACTCTACTAAGCTAAGATGACCTCATTTCACTCTCCATGTCTGGGCCACTTTCTGTCAGTGATGTAACAGTCAAATGCTCTTAATAAAGTCCCAGCTAAGAAAACCCCAGGGGATTGTTAAGAGACCGCTGGCTGTGTGAGAATGTATGTCCGTCTTCTACTGGGTATTATGTCATTAGGCTAATGGCTACTTTAAAAGATGGGGTTGGGAAATTAAGTTAGTAGTAAGAATCTATTCAAAGAAACACCTAATAGTTTTTGTATCTTTCTGGTTTGAAGAGCATGTTAAGGAAAAATATGTCTAATATTTTCTCTTTTCCCTTGTGTCTTACAGAAATGCAGAACTGCCAGTCTTCTTTCAGGAAGTCCGGTAACTTCTACCAAAACAGTGATGGGTTGATCTACGACGGAGAGCCTCATCTGTACAACGACGACACATGCGTGGTTCCAGAGAGACTAGAAGGTGAGACATTCTTCCGTAAATTGCTATGAAAAACAAGGGCTTGCCCGGCACAATGGAACCCCTGGAATTGTCCCAAAAGTGCAAACCCCATCCATCCAGAATCAAACACTGAAAATATTTAAAAAGACAGATACTATTTTAACCTCTGCCTGGTTTGACACAGGGCTTTAGGTGTAAATGGCAGCAGGTAGTGAATCCTGGTATCTGACATCTTCTCGTTATGTCATGGCAGTGTGGATGCCAGAGTAGACCCACGGGGCCTTGGACAGAAAGCCTGTGTGACATGAGCAGAGCCTCTTATTGTATCCCCACGCTCAGACTGCCAATCACTGGAGTCTTTCACCTGACTGTGACCACTTTTTTATTTTTTATTTGACCTTTATTTCACTAGGCAAGTCAGTTAAGAACAAATTCTTATTTTCAATGACGGCCTAGGAACAGTGGGTTAACTGCCTGTTCAGAGGCAGAACAACAGATTTGTACCTTGTCAGCTCGGGGGTTTGAACTTGCAACCTTCCGGTTACTAGTCCAACGCTCTAACCACTAGGCTACCCTGCCGCCCCACCCCACCACGTCACTCCTTCATTTACACACTCACTCCCTCTTTCCCCCTCTCCTTCTGTCCATCCAGGCAAGATCAAGCAGGAGGCCGGAGTGTTCCGGGACGGACCGCCCTACCAGCGCCGAGGTTCCCTGCAGCTCTGGCAGTTCCTGGTCACTCTGCTGGACGACCCGGCCAATGGTCACTTCATCTCCTGGACCGGCCGCGGCATGGAGTTCAAACTCATCGAGCCCGAAGAGGTCAGTTGGTCAGCAGGCAGAGCTGTGGTCCTAGTGAGTTTAGAGACTTTAGGGCTTCCTAGAGTTTTTCATCATTATGTCTCTGAGTTTAAAGTAGAAGAGTGTTTCAACAAGTCGTGATAAGTCGCTGTGCTTCCAGGAATAACCGCACAGTATTACTACGGCACGAGAAGTGGCACACCAGAAACTAACCCCAGAAGAGCTTGGTGTGTGTATCTACAGGTTGATCAGAAGAGCTTGGTGTGTGTATCTACAGGTTGATCAGAAGAGCTTGGTGTGTGTATCTACAGGTTGATCAGAAGAGCTTGGTGTATGTATCTACAGGTTGATCAGAAGAGCTTGGTGTGTGTATCTACAGGTTGATCAGAAGAGCTTGGTGTATGTATCTACAGGTTGATCAGAAGAGCTTGGTGTATGTATCTACAGGTTGATCAGAAGAGCTTGGTGTATGTATCTACAGGTTGATCAGAAGAGCTTGGTGTATGTATCTACAGGTTGATTTGAACCGTTTCTCTCCTGTGGCAGGTGGCTCGGCGCTGGGGCCTCCAGAAGAACCGGCCTGCCATGAACTATGACAAGCTGAGCCGCTCTCTACGCTACTACTACGAGAAGGGCATCATGCAGAAGGTAAAGGTAAATTTTAATTTAATTCAAGTCAATTTGCAATTTTCTGTTTTGGGTCAAATTCAATGGAGGCTTTGTGAATTGATGGAAAACATCACAGTACAATGGAGGGCTACATTGCACCAATAAATAGTACATTGGTTGTATATAAGGACAGGTCAGATGCATTGAGAGTTTCATAAGGTTGGGTATAAAGTCAAACGTTATTTTCAAACTACTAGCGGTTGTGCGCTGAACGACTGTTTAACTCCCTCTTCCTCTTCGGGTGGGGTCAGGTGGCTGGAGAGAGGTACGTGTACAAGTTTACGTGTGACCCCGAGGCGCTCTTCTCCATGGCCTTCCCTGACAACCAGAGGCCCAGCCTGAAGCAGGACCCGGACTGCCTGCCGCTGTCTGCGGGGGAGGACGACACCACCGTGCCCCTGACCCACTACGAGGATGGCTGTGGCCCCTACCTGGCCGACGGAGGGGAGCGGTGCGTCTCGTTACTGGGCTTCCCCGATAACTATTCATTCTGAATGTTCTGACCAATGACGGAATAAAGACCGCTGTCATCTGGTACCCTGCCACACCCCTACCCCAAACTCTGGTCCCCTAGCTACACACCACACCCCTACCCCAAACTCTGGTCCCCTAGCTACACACCACTACCCTACCCCTTGTCCCCTAACTGTACACTCCTACCCCACATCCCATAACTACACACCACTACCCTACCCCACATCCCATAACTACACACCCAGAGCCCAAACCCTAGTCCCCTAACTACACACCCAGAGCCCAAACCCTAGTCCCCTAACTACACACCCAGAGCCCAAACCCTAGTCCCCTAACTACACACCCAGAGCCCAAACTGCTGAGCGGATTTGGAGCTCTGTAACCCCCCTCCCCTACTCCTATCCCAAACTCAGCTCCTCTTGCCAGTCTTGAGATTACCCTCCCCAAGTCCCAAGGAAAAAACAGTCAAACCTGAGTCGGCCATCTTGCTTATTCTTTGCCCTCTGTTATCAAACTGAATTGTGGCGAAAGGTGTGCGGTCCTCATCAACATAAACTGAACTGAGTGATCTCCCTTACGGGGGTTGAGCGAGGACACTGTTCACGTGATTTATAATGGGACTCAAGTAATGGGCACGAGTGTGCCAGGATTGTAGCCAATAGCCATGCAGTTTCCACAATCTGCTCGGTACGAGTATGACAAGTAATGTTAAGGATATAAAACATTGATATAGCAATCGTTTTATGCCTTTAAACCAAACAAAAAGAGTAGTACACTTGACACGCGCACAGGGGCTTCACCTTGGAATCTACGACTCCAATGAACCTTAGTACCGCAGGTGGTGATGTAATGTAGCTCTGTATGCAATGAATGGGCCAAACACACAGGCAACCGACTTCTTATTAATCCATAATACATCGTACGACTATAAAGAAGCTGGGACGCGAGTACCCCGGAGCAAGTTGCTTTGGCCAATCATTAAAAACAACAACACACTGAAATCCAATCTGAAATGGGAGAGGTGGACTCCGGACTCGCTAGCTCAGCATTCTCTTCAGACTCAGGGGATGTTTTTTTTTCTCTCACCCAAAAATGTAAAGCCTTCCCGGTGCTGTTTTACTCCTGATGTTGGCGTGTCCTCTACCAGATGTATCTTTCCACCGCATTTAACCATGGCAGCTCTTTACTCCTGATGTTGGCGTGTCCTACCAGATGTATCTTTCCAATATGTTTTTTAGCTCTTTCATTTGACTCATTTTGTCGTAAAAGGGACGCGCATACAAAACAGTATTTTTCCTGAAGTGTTGACTTCCTATTAAGAAGTGTGTATTGAAAAATATATGTTTATGTACAATGACGATGACAAAAGTACTGCAACTGTCACGCAGTCCCTTCTCCAAAAACTGTAACTGCCAATAGTAAGCTAAACAGGGGGGGGGGGGGGCTCTACTCTTCGCATTTTCTCACAGAAAGCTGTACCAACCTATTGCTGTACCATTCAAGTTTTCTGCTTTTCGTATAGTTTATCGGGGAGTATATGAAACAAACATCTAAAATGTAAATGTATATATGAATATATTTTTGCAAAGTCATATGTTTTGACATTGTACACGCTGGAATGTTTGGCCTGGTAACTGGTTTGCATCCTTTAATTCTTGTCATGAAGCTACGGCGTCCATATTAGGACATATCCCCAGTCTCTGCAGGGGTTGTCTGTCAAGTCCTGCAAAGACTGAGGCTGTCCTAATATGGACACCGTATTGAGGCAGTGGGTTGGAGCCTAGAAAGACCTCCCCGTTGACTGTGTGGTGGGCTGTGTCGGCGTCACACGTGTGTAACAGTATATTTTGATATGATTCTGTCTATATGTGGGTTGCGGGGTATCTTGTCCACGACGTTGAAGTTTGCTGGCACTTATACAAGTGACAACCCCCCCACCCCCTTCCCCACAAAAACAATGTGTGCCTTCCACTGCTTTTGGTTGATTTTCTATACTGGATACAATAAACTATACTTTCTGCTTCAAACTGTTTTATTGAGTCTCTTCCTATTCTGACCAACCAATCTAGCTTTCAGTGACGTATTACTGTGGTTCAAGTTGAGTTGGGTCTTTTTTTATTGAATTCCACTTCTTGTGAATGTATAACAACATCTGACACATTCCTGATTTCAGGACACAGTATCACAATAGTCCTATGAAGAACAGGCAATAAGATGTGGCCTTTAGAATGACACCTGTACTTAAGCCTTGTTCACCCTGCAGGCTTTAATGGTCAGAATAGTTTGGTTCTTCTATTCTGTTTTGGAATACTGATTGTCCAAACAGCAAGTTACAAGTGATCAAATCGGATTTGTGTGTGTTCAGACAGCCGTTATTTGCTGACATGGTCACGCTAGTTGTGATACTGTTGTAACAACGTCATAGTAATGACGCGTGTGTGAACAGTGGTGTCGGTTGATTGGTGGTGCTCGTGCTTCCTATCACTCAGAAGTTATGTAGCAAGCTAAGGTGACAACAATGGCTGCCATAGACGTTTCCCAGTTGCTGTGAATGTTCAAATTCATAGCGGAAGAACACTTTTAAAACCTCAAAGGATAAGATAATCAAACGGTCGAAACAAGTCCCTTTTAGGCTAGCCACAGCAGTCAGCTATCTAGCCACAGCAGTCAGCCAGCTAGCCACAGCAGTCAGCCAGCTAGCCACAGCAGTCAGCTAGCTAGCCACAGCAGTCAACTAGTTCAGTGTTTCCCAATCTCGGTCCTAGACAATCAAAAATGTTTCAGAACCTCTGTGTGACATTGAAATGTAGCGAAATTGTAACTTCTGTGCACAAACAACACATCTAAATTAAGCCGGCATACATTTTCAATGGATGTGATCTTCGGTAAATCGTTTCGGTGAGATTTACCGAAAGGAGGACGAGAGACGGCCTTAAACACCTGTCTAAAAGGCGTGTAGTAGTGGTCAAGTGTGGAATTTCCGCGAGTATGTGTATAAGTAAAATGTATAAATCAAATCCAATTTGAATTGTCACATGCTTCGTAAACAGCAGGTGTAGAATAACATTGAAATGCTTACGTACTATAGCTTGGTTATATACACGGGGTCCCAGTACCGAGACAATGATAGCTTGGCTATATACACTGGGTACCAGTACAGTGGCTGTGTACATCCCATCCCGACACCAAAAATGCTATCAAATATTTTCATTGGACCCTGTACAAACTGGAGACCACATACCCAGAGGCAGAATTCATTGTTGCAAGGGACATTAATTAACAAAGGTCATTTGAGGTTCGTGCTCCAGAATTATTACCAACACATTGACTGTCCTACTCGCGGAAATTCCACACTTGACCACTACTACACGCCTTTTAGACACGTGTATAAGGCCGTCTCTCATCCTCCTTTCCAGTTACATAATCAACCTGCTTCAGGCAGCTAACGAGTTCTGCACATACTCTGAAAGGGATTGTTATAGAAAACTGTACAGGGTTTCACATGCTCACTGACATAGACAGACAGACACACACACACACACACACATACACACACACACACACACACACACAAGTAGGTGGGCAATAAATGGATGCATCCAAAGACAAACCCCCATAGTTCAACATGATGTTTCTCTCTGTAAGGATCCTTTCTGCATGACTCCCTCTTCGTCTGTCAAACTCACAAGCACAGCAGATCTCTGGATATCATTGACAGCTCAGATCTCTAGATATCATTGACAGCTCAGATCTCTGGATATCATTGACAGCTCAGATCTCTGGATATCATTGACAGCTCAGATCTCTGGATATCATTGACAGCTCAGATCTCTGGATATCATTGACAGCTCAGATCTCTAGATATCATTGACAGCTCAGATCTCTGGATATCATTGACAGCTCAGATCTCTGGATATCATTGACAGCTCAGATCTCTGGATATCATTGACAGCTCAGATCTCTGGATATCATTGACAGCTCAGACCTCTGGATATCATTGACAGCTCAGATCTCTGGATATCAATGACAGCTCAGATCTCTGGATATCATTGACAGCTCAGATCTCTGGATATCATTGACAGCTCAGATCTTTGGATATCATTGACAGCTCAGATCTCTGGATATCATTGACAGCTCAGATCTCTGGATATCATTGACAACTCAGATCTCTGGATATCATTGACAGCTCAGATCTCTGGATTTCATTGGCAGCTCAGATCTCTGGATATCATTGACAGCTCAGTCCAAAATAAATCAGATTAAAATCTGATTAATGTTGTCCTGTACTATATTTACTGGATCTTGAGTTGGATCAGCTCTGGATCAGACCTTTTCCTCTGTGAAGATAACACATGGATTTACTGGAGCGGTAGCCTATGACAGGGTTAGCCTTGTGGAACCACCCTGATCACACCGTTCACCTTTCTATTTCACTTCATATATCAATCATCTTTTAATTAGTGATAATACGTGAAGTGAATGAGAATGGTGAGTGCAGCGATCGGTCTGTTTCCACCAGGCTATGCCAGGGCAAGACTAAAATGAGACTTGATATACTCTCGTTACTAGACAGTGCCACTGTGTGGTTGATTTGTGTACTGCACAACATTATCATAAATAACAAGGGCCTTTGAAGTGTGGCATTCCTCATTGTAGGTACCACAGAACCAGAATGAGATTCTATTTGGTAGGTACATGTTGCTACGTAAAATATTGATAAAACAATAATAAAAGCCTATATAGATAATACATGATAAAAAAGTTACCTGAGACAGTTGTTGTAGAACGACTCTTTTATTTTGTAAAAGAAAACTTTTAAAGTTACTTCTAGCTTCGCCTTTGACACAATCATCTCGCGTTTCACATGATTTTATTTTCATTCGTTTTAATAAATTAAAATGGTACATTATGCATGCAATACCGCATTAGCCGTTGAGTTGTTCGTCTTCCACAAAAAGTATCAACACAAAATGTCGTTAAAGAGTTCTGACGAAGCTGCTTGGAAAAGGACCGTTGGAGAATTAGTCACAGCATGAAGCGATGTACATGGTTGTGGTTGCATAGTACATGGAATTTCCTCATTTTAAAACAGCATGCTCTTTGTATTGCACATTACTGAAACTTTAGTATACTGACATTTTTGTATACTGAAACGTTTGTTGTTCCAAGTTGTCCCGTCGAGGATCGTAGTTTTTTAATGAGAATGCAAGTATACAGCAAATAGCATCTCTCAAAGACATTATGTACATGTATGTATTCATTATAAAAATAATCACCAGCAAAGATGTATCTTTTACTTTTTCCTATATTGAGATACATTTTAGATTTTTTCTTATTTTTTGTACATTTTTACCAAAGAAAAAAACATTTAACTGTTTTAAATGGTCTGGTCGAGTTGAAACCCATGTTATTTAATCAAATAAGGAGAATTGTAATTCAACTTAATTTAGAGGCAAAAATGTAGCCTCTTAATTTCTTACAAGAAGACAAAAGAAGAGTACAGGACACGTGCTTTTTTTTCCAGATCAGTAACAGAGACCTTTAGAAATTATATCTACACCATTCAAAGAACAAATGTTTTCTTTCCAGGGCATTCATAGGAAAAAGAGAGAGGTCCATTTTCATTTCCAGTCAATTCAGAAAATCTATTGGAATTCAGTTAATTAATTGTTAATAGAAAAGGAGATCCCCCAATGTTTCAAAAAGGGCTAAGACATGCTACACCCAGTAGCAGTAACCCGACCTTAAGTTACCAAACCCTCACAGACTGGTCTGGGACTCTGGTGGGACAGAGGTCAATGGGCTAGAAAATCCCTCTGATTGTCTCAAGCAACAGAGCTGAATCTTAGTTCTGGTTCTTGGTTCTGGTTTTTAATGAACAGTGAATAACTCCCCATTCAATCAGCCAACACTCCCTTTGGCCTGAATCCCAATATGACAGAGAAGCATGCTCATAAACAACAGCAGATGTACTTGTATTCTTTTTTTTCTTCTTCGTTTTGCAGTCTATTGTTTTCAGTCAGTGAACAAACTAGCATAAGAGACATAGATATGAGCAAGGAAATCAACTGGCTCTAGAATGTTAAGGCACCACCTGCTGCGGGTGCTACAAATGTCACTACAGTACCTCGACTCTATTGGAGGGAATTACACTAAAAGACAGCTATAACAAGTTAACTCTGCACATCTCTCTAACAATGTCTCAGAATACGCTGCCCCAAGAACTCACTCTCCCAGGATGCACAGGGAGGGACCACCATCTCCATCATGGTCAAAGCTCCAGTTTAGATGACCTATCCACCGCAGGGAAAACCCTGGTCCTGGAGGGTGGTTGTGTCTCTGTGACCGACCGGGTTCGAACCCGGGCCTCCTGCACGCCAGAAGTGTCTATTTGCCCACTAAACTAAAGCCTAGGCATTGGATCGGCGAGCCAATGCAACTAGTCACCGAACCCCCTTGGGTACAACTGCATGCTTCTCATCTCAACAAAAACTCCAAAAACCCACAATTACTGAAGAAAAATTGTTGCTAGAAATAAACTAACCAAATTAATTTCTTTCATTTCCATGTTCATCTATTTAAATACCCCCAAAAAGTTCAGATAACCCACTCTCAAGTAATTAGACTGCACCTATTTTGCACCAATGTGTGCTCTCCCTCCTTACACACCCTCTATTTTACACAGGGATATTACTACCAAAGGGAGCATTACTTTTTCAAGTCAGGGAAAACATGCCAGCTACACAGAGAATCAATGATCATGATGCAAAGGACCCTGGGAAGACACAATCCAACGTTAGTGGAGCAGCATGGACGGTCATCCAATCACGAGGCTGGCCAGAGAGAAACACAGGAAGTAGCATGGACGGTCAACCAATCACGAGGCTGGCCAGAGAGAAACACAGGAAGCAGCATGGACGGTCAACCAATCACAAGGCTGGCCAGAGATGAGGCGAACTCTGATTGTTTGACACCCCTGCTTCTTGTTATAATACCTCTATGAGTCTCTGACACAACCGAATCAGAGCAGCGAAAAATACTGAGATATGCAAAGTATCGACTGTTGCCGAAGAAAGGCCAAGCTAGACAGGTGTTCAAATGGCACATACAGTATCTGACATGTGAAAGCACTTGTTAACAAAACAACCAAATACTCCACATGCTCCTCTCAGGAATCAGTAAAGGTCTGGAAAAATACCACTGCCAGTCATGGTGGGGCAGGTCTACGTATACAACTCCCCATGACAACAGACATGTACTGTAAGTGAATATATTGACGATACTAGCGAAACCCTCTCAGTCAGCATGCAAACAACTGAACGGTCTGGGGACTTTCAGCAGTGACTCCACCACTTGCTATGGCGACTCACGGGGGGGGGGGGGGTGGGTTGTGGGTATGTACCCACAATCTAACCATGCTAGCTAAAATAGCTTAGCTTTAGCTTAGCAAAGTCCAAATCTCAATATCATATTACTTTCCTCTTCCACCCATCTCTTTGTGTGGGGAACACAGGAACTAGGAAAGTCCCCTTGTGAGGAAAAGCAACTCAGTCATATGAGTTGTATTAACTCAGTTATGTAGCATTAGCATCATGTCCTTCTTCCTCATCCTGACCACATTGCTTAACAGGGGTCCCTGCCAGTGCCAAGGCAAGACTGAGAGACAGAATGGGAATGAGAGGTGATTGGAGGTTTTGTTCAGGAGGGCGGGACTACTCCTCATCTAACGCCTGAAGTAAAACAAATAATCGAAAACAACAGAATTGGACACAATATTTTGAACGGGAACCATTTTGACTCTGTTGCCACCAGAGAGTTGACTTGAGGCCTATAAGGGTTGTGAAGCTGGGACGTCATTCGGGCTCAAAGCCTGTGCCGGGAGTCGTGGCTGTAGCTGCCCGGGGAGGAGCGGTTGCGGTGCGGCTTGTAGGAGTCTTGGTAGGGGTCCTGGTAGTCCTGGTGGTACGGGTCTTGGTCTCGGCTGTGCTGTGAGCCCGACGACATGCGGTTGCGTCCCTTGTGCGCCCGCTCGTTGTGGTAGTTTTCGTCGGCGGTCATTAGGTTGCGACGCTCGTTGGGCGTGGAGTGGTCTCCCGTGTGGTTGCTGTGTTGTCTTATTCTTTGAGTCTGCTGGTTCACCTCATACACACACAAACAACCCCTTTTTGTTACATTTCTGTATGTTACACTGGGCACTAATCAACTCATCTAACTTATGACAATTAACTGTCTCCCCTTAAAGGTACATCACACTCCAAACTCAACATTTTTGGACAAACTTTGATTTTGGAGTGTAATGTCGCTTTAACCCCATAGCGCTGTAGCTATCTGTTGATGACCAACCTGCAGTCCAGAGATGGTGGTGGGGTAAGGAGTGAGGGCGGTGGGGCCCAGGTTGCGTCCCAGCAGGGGGTTGAGCGGCGTGGCCATGGAGGTGTGTGTGGCCTTCCAGTAGGCCTCCAGATACTCAGCCAAGTGTTCACACGCATCCTCCAACTGGTTCTCATCCAGGATGATGTCAAACATCTCCTGTTAGAGGGGGTGAAGAGAGGGAGAGAGTGAGAGAGGGCGAGTGAGTGAGAGAGAGGGACAGAGAGAGAGGGGAGAGAGGGAGTGAAAGAGGGAGATGGAGTGAGAGTGGGAGATGGAGAGGGAGTGAGAGAGGGAGATGGAGAGGGAGTGAGTGAGAGAGGGAGATGGAGAGGGAGTGAGAGAGAGAGGGAGATGGAGTGAGAGAGGGAGTGAAAGATGGAGATGGAGCGGGAGTGAGAGTGGGAGATGGAGAGGGAGTGAGAGAGGGAGATGGAGAGGGAGTGAGTGAGAGGGAGATGGAGAGGGAGTGAGTGAGAGAGGGAGATGGAGAGGGAGTGAGTGAGAGAGGGCGAGAGGGAGAGGGAGTGAGAGAGAGAGGGCGAGAGGGAGAGGGAGTGAGAGTGGGAGATGGAGAGGGAGTGAGAGAGGGAGGGAGTGAGAGAAAGATGGAGATGGAGAGGGAGTGAGAGAGGGAGTGAAACAGGCTCGCATGATGAGTAACGTGGCATTAGAGCTGAGCTGACTTGTTAGCTCCCTAAACGAATGCCTAGGCTGTTTGGTACTTCACAGAAAACCTGGGTTCAAACCCCGGTCAGTCACACAAACTGAATATTGTCATTTTGTCACTTGATTGTTAATAGACCTTTTTAATGGCCCTGTCTTGAATCAACCTCAAGCAATCCCAGGGAGACATTGTTGGAGGTTCATGTAGAAAGAAGACACCTTGAAAAGGAGCAATGGGTGGTGTAGATTAAAGAGACAGTATGCTGGGTGGTGTAGATTAAAGAGACAGTATGCTGGGTGGTGTAGATTAAAGAGACAGTATGCTGGGTGGTGTAGATTAAAGAGACAGTATGATGGGTGGTGTAGGTTAAAGATACAATATGCTGGGTTGTGTAGATTAAAGAGACAGTATGCTGGGTTGTGTAGATTAAAGAGACAGTATGCTGGGTGGTGTAGATTAAAGAGACAGTATGATGGGTGGTGTAGATTAAAGAGACAGTATGCTGGGTGGTGTAGATTAAAGAGACAGTATGCTGGGTGGTGTAGATTAAAGAGACAGTATGCTGGGTGGTGTAGATTAAAGAGACAGTATGCTGGGTGGTGTAGATTAAAGAGACAGTATGCTGGGTGGTGTAGATTAAAGAGACAGTATGCTGGGTGGTGTAGATTAAAGAGACAGTATGCTGGGTGGTGTAGATTAAAGAGACAGTATGCTGGGTGGTGTAGATTAAAGAGACAGTATGCTGGGTGGTGTAGATTAAAGAGACAGTATGCTGGGTGGTGTAGATTAAAGAGACAGTATGCTGGGTGGTGTAGATTAAAGAGACAGTATGCTGGGTGGTGTAGATTAAAGAGACAGTATGCTGGGTGGTGTAGATTAAAGAGACAGTATGCTGGGTGGTGTAGATTAAAGAGACAGTATGCTGGGTGGTGTAGATTAAAGAGACAGTATGCTGGGTGGTGTAGATTAAAGAGACAGTATGCTGGGTGGTGTAGATTAAAGAGACAGTATGATGGGTGGTGTAGATTAAAGAGACAGTATGCTGGGTGGTGTAGATTAAAGAGTCAGTATGCTGGGTGGTGTAGATTAAAGATACAACATGCTGTTAGAGAGTCACTCACCGGAGGACACTGGGCCAGTTTGTCAGCTGCCACCAGCTGTACGTTCAGATGCTTGCTCTGAGACTTCCCTCTGGACTTGACCAGCCTCTGCAGAACCTAGACGGTGGGAAGACATTTATATATGTGTTAGATAGTGTCAGACCTCTGTTCAAATGGTCCTGCTCTTTTCTAACTAATAATGTTATATCTACACACATTTTTTACGGGAACACTGCTTTTCACATCTTTAACCAGGCAAACCGGTCAAATAGAATCATTTAAAATAAATTAATAATCCATTAGATAGATTAAAGTGTATTTGTCTGATAACAATACACATGTATAACTCTAAAAGCCCTCCACTGATAAACCAATCAGAGTCTAAGCATGTTGACATTCATTTTCAAAAGGTCCCAGTGGCTCAGTAGGTTATAGCGTACTGTATAATTGACAATGTTGACGGTTCTGTGAGTTGTTTTAGATGATGTGTCTGCTTCCTGGTCATATCATTACCTATAGTAGACATGGGTGTGTTTCAAATCACATGACCCTCCAGTCCCTACCTTGGGCGAGGAGACCTTGACATGGACGATGATGGGAGCCAACGAGGTCTTGAGCAGCTGGGCTGGGTGATTGATGGTGTCTGCGTCCAGGATCACCAGCTGTAGGGACCTGGCCAGCTCAAAGATCCTCTCTATCTCACTCTGCACCTCCGCTTGGAGAACAGGATGGAAACAACACAAGACTTTAGAATACAACTTCATTGTCCATTCAGGATGGACATTTTACTTCGGCATCACCGTACAAGAATCCTACACACTGAAAACAGTCAGCCTAGTACACTATATATACGTAAACAAATGGTACACACTGACTCCCATTCCTTCATTGCATTCCCAATACATTGATTCATTCAAGTGGTGTCTAGTATGTCTAGTATGGACACTGAAACGTAAGCCAATGAATACGTTGAGCATTTGATTGAGCCTGTCTGGAGAGCCAGATGGGCGGAGTTTGCACTTTTGGGACTATTCCATTGATTCCATTGTGGGAGGTAAGCTCAATCAAGCTAAATCATTCGTCTTTAGCCGGGTCTAGCTACAGAGGAGAGTAGGCAACCGTCTTCGATACACAAGGAAAACTCAAAAGACTCCTACAGTAAAATAGATACATTTTGGAGGTACATACCTAAACTGGACCTGGTGTTTGATCTCTCGATGATGGCCCGCTTGCTGGGGTTATTCAGAACAGACCTCTTGGCTAATGATATATCTGCTGTGACTCGTGTGATAGATATCCTGAAATGGTCAAACAAAGACACCAATTTAGGCTTTTTTTTTTATATTTTTTTTTTACCTTCATTTAACTAGGCAAGTCAGTTAATTTTCAATGACAGCCTAGGAACAGTGGGTTAACTGCCTGTTCAGGGGCAGAACAACCTTCTCAGCTCGGGGATTTGAACTTGCAACCTTTCGGTTACTAGTCCAACGCTCTAACCACTAGGCTACCCTGCCGCATTCAGTGGATAAATACTGTAAACCTTATTTTGCAGACAGACACTCCTTTACTGAAGCTCTATTCCATGTGAATTTCGAGGCCAATCTATCTCGAAGGGCTTCATAAGTCCACTCATTTGAGTGGAACCGAGTTTAAAAATAAACAGACAAAATAAAAAAATAAAGAAGGAAGGAAGAGCACGCTTTCATTTTACCTGCCGTCAAATCTATGCTTGAGGAAGTCAAAGAGTGCTTTCTGCATCATATCCGTCACCTGTGGAGAAAGAGAAGCCAAAAGAGGGGAAATAGTGGAGAGAGAGAGAGATTGGGAGAGAGTGAGAACGAGAGTGAGACAGAGAGAGAGAGACAGAGAGAGAGTGAGAGAGACAGAGAGAGAGAGACAGAGAGGAGACAAAGTGAGACAGAGAGAGAGCCAGAGAGAGAAAGAGAGAGAGAGAGAGAGAGAGAGGGAGAGAGAGACAGAGAGAGAGAGGGAGACAGAAAGAGAGGGAGAAGAGAGAGAGAGACAGAGAGAGAGAAAAGAGAGAGAGAGGGAGAAAGAGAGAGAGACAGAGAGAGAGGGAGACAAAGAGAGAGAGAGAGGGAGAAAGAGAGTATGGTTAAAAAAGAGAACATTTAACTCTAACAGCCATGACATCAAGCAAACTTCCTGGGAAAACATGGTGCTAAGATGTCCCATGACGACAGCCTACGTGCAACAAACCATTTATCATTCTAACAATTCTCTTCTAGTAGTTCTGATATTCAGTCATTTGACAGGGGGATACTGAAAATCATATCAAACATGCTATTTCATTTAATAGAGTTCTACCCTGATACTAAACAACTACAACTTCTACTGGATGAGTGCAATAGTGAAGCAGGATTTGGGGTCAATTCCATGATATTACATTTTTTATTTAACTAGGCAAATCACTATCAGTCAACTCACTAGATAGATTCATATTATGTTACTGAAATGCAAAGGACAATCCTCATAGTCAACAATAGACTAATTTCAGCCTAAAATGGATCTCCTGAAATGACTGAAGTTAGATGGTATCATGGAACTGGTCAGAGGCCTGCCAGTAAGGATGGTGGCCTATACAAAGATCCTTTAGTGGCTGGTTTAACAGCAGTCTAGTCTAGACACACAGTGATGCTGCTTTCAGGGGTTCTCCTTTCTACTCTCTCTTCTCTTTCCTCTCGCCTCTCTCTTCTCTATCTCTCCTCTCTCTTCTCTCTTCTCTCCCTCTCTTCTCCTTCATCCCTCCTCTCTCCTCTTCTCCTCTCCTTCTAATTTCAAACGTTACTCTACTTCTGATGCTGAGCATTTGCACCCAGAAGGTTGTTACCGTGGCAACAGAGCACACTGTGGGATGAGGCAACTGATTGTGTACCCTCCATGCAAGGAGAGAAAGAGAGAGAGGGAGAGAAAGAGCGAGAGGAAAGAAACTCCCTGTACTATGGTGTTCTGAGAATGACTAGAAAAAACATCAACAAAGCACCTCACTCAGCAGTCTAAATATAGACTCTAGTAGAGCTCTAACAGGCCTGTGTCAACACAATATTAGAAAAACATTGCGTGCATATAAACATGAATGATTATAAACATGAAGTCAATAGAAACATCATCCAGCCATGAGGAGATCTTTTCTCAATGAGATGTGATCATGACAGCCGCAACAACAATAATTTAACATAATGCACTGTTAATGTCATTCCACCAATGGAGCTCTAGGATGGGCCCCGTGGGAGGAGTCAGAGGATGATCATGTGACTCGATGGCCGCCGCTGCTGCTGCTTACCTCATAGCCCTTGAGGGAGGGCCCCACCAGCACCACAGGCCTCATGGATGGCACCACGTCGTAAGGGGGGACGTGTTCAGTCTGTAACAAAGTAACAAAGGAATCAGTGGAGCAGGGGGGAGGGGGCCTCTACTCAAAACCCATTGGATGAGAAGTCAGAGGGGAGGGACCTTTTACCTTCTCATCCAATGGGTTTTGAGAATGAGATGAGGAGAGAGGACGCAAGGAGTCAAGGAAATGCAATTGAGATTTTCCCACAGTAATAAAATGGGATCGATGCACACCACAGTATGGGATGTATGGATCATTGGGACAGCACAATCTGACTCAAATCTATTTCAAATGTTGTTTTTTTCTTTACCTTTATTTAACTAGGCAAGTCAGTGAGTGGGATGTTAGATGGGATGTTAGAAGGGATGTTAGATGGGAAGGGATGTTAGATGGGATGTTAGATGGGATGTTAGATGGGATGTTAGATGGGATGTTAGATGGGATGTTAGATGGGATGTTAGATGGGAAGGGATGTTAGATGGGATGTTAGATGGGAAGGGATGTTAGATGGGATGTTAGATGGGATGTTAGATGGGATGTTAGATGGGATGTTAGATGGGATGTTAGATGGGATGTTAGATGGGAAGGGATGTTAGATGGGATGTTAGATGGGAAGTTAGATGGGAAGTTAGATGGGAAGTTAGATGGGAAGGGATGTTAGATGGGATGTTAGAAGGGATGTTAGATGGGAAGTTAGATGGGAAGGGATGTTAGATGGGATGTTAGATGGGAAGTTAGATGGGAAGGGATGTTAGATGGGATGTTAGATGGGAAGTTAGATGGGAAGGGATGTTAGATGGGATGTTAGATGGGAAGTTAGATGGGAAGGGATGTTAGATGGGATGTTAGATGGGAAGTTAGATGGGAAGGGATGTTAGATGGGATGTTAGATGGGAAGTTAGATGGGAAGGGATGTTAGATGGGATGTTAGATGGGAAGTTAGATGGGAAGGGATGTTAGATGGGATGTTAGATGGGAAGTTAGATGGGAAGGGATGTTAGATGGGATGTTAGATGGGATGTTAGATGGGAAGTTAGATGGGAAGGGATGTTAGATGGGATGTTAGATGGGAAGTTAGATGGGAAGGGATGTTAGAAGGGATGTTAAAAGGGATGTTAGATGGGATGTTAGATGGGAAGTTAGATGGGAAGGGATGTTAGATGGGATGTTAGATGGGAAGTTAGATGGGAAGGGATGTTAGATGGGATGTTAAAAGGGATGTTAGATGGGATGTTAGATGGGAAGGGATGTTAGAAGGGATGTTAGAAGGGATGTTAGATGGGATGTTAGATGGGATGTTAGAAGGGATGTTAGAAGGGATGTTAGATGGGAAGGGATGTTAGAAGGGATGTTAGAAGGGATGTTAGATGGGATGTTAGATGGGATGTTAGATGAGATGTAGGATGTGCACTGTACTATTGTAATGTAGACAGCTATAGTTGATGGAGACAGTTTGGTTTTACCATCACCCACTTACCACTTTTTGTTTCTGCTTTCCTGTGAAGTAAAACAAAACAGAATTGTCAATGTCTTGTAGTATTGTACTGTATCATAAGTCACCATAACTTGTCAGGTCAGAGACCTGATGATCCTGCGATGATCAGAATGTGATTTACAGGAAATACATTTTCAACCGAGGTTTATAACTGACACACGAAATAAACATATACCCTTTAGATTCATCATCAAACATATAAACATGATCCTAATATCCTATGAGGCATATTCACAAAGTCACATGACTGAAGTTCAGGGGGGGTCAAAGTCTTGTCGATGGGTTCACCCTGTGGTAAGCCAAGTCTCAGAGCGCCTGCAGTCCTCAACTGGAGGAAGAGGATGGGAGAATACACTATATATATACACTCTATGGATCCACAACCCAGCAGGCAAAAGTTGGTATGGGATGTTATAATGGCATCATATTCTGGTTGTAAACTGGTTTTGTTGTTGTTGAGAAGTCTGATAACTGGATTACAACCAATGTTAAATTGACATCATATTCTGGTTGTAAACTTTCATACTTTGGTTGGTATCTGTTCAGATTACAACCAGTTAAAGACGTCTTTCTCCGATTGCTAAAAAGACATCCAGAAAAACGTCCTTTTACAGCCATAATACAACTTGACCATGATGTCACAAAAAGACGTCACAACGATGTTGTTGCAACCAGTTTTGCCCGCTGGGAATCATTTATCTTAGGTTCTATGGAGAGACATGGGAAGGCTTAAACACTAAGCAATCCTTGTTCTACGTCTCATGTTGCCTTGACAAAGTTGTCTAGTTCTTCTCTAACCTAGCGGAGGGCCAGTAGGGGCGGACAACGTCCCCCCATCATGTCTAAGAGGCTCTCACCTGCAGAGGAGATAAGGGGTCTGATCGAGGCGGACACCTCATCCTCTACACTTGAGGAAGAATTGCCTCCAGACTTACTGGAAAAGACAAGAGGGAGATAAAAAGAAACACAAGAATCACAGAATTAATGTGGCGAACGGCGACAGGGTTCTAAATGCAGAATCCAGGCCTTATAGGGTGAACGAAGGACTCGAGGTGAGCCTCTCAACTCATCCCAAGTCTAGTCCTCTCATTACGCTGAATTAGTGTTAAAACTGAACAGGCCTAGTGCCGCGAATGGCTCTGAAGGCTAGTACGCACACGAGACAAACCACTGGTGACGGGAGCTTCCAGAGCGATTAAACAGACAGAGCAGCTAGGTCGCTAGAAGAACCAAAGCATTACTGATTATTAAGGTCATAGACCTTAGAAATATTTAGGTTGTTCTATTGTGGATATGGATGGAGAGAAATGTAATTATTCATAATGATCTGTAACACTTCCTATGAGTACCCTCTTTATAACACATCATAAGCACATTTATAACCAAATGAGTTGTACTAATTTGACTCATTTGTCGTAACCCGAATCAGTTTTGCTAAACTAAACATAGCACTGCTGGCCCCTTCCTAACCCCCTTCCCTGGGTAACAAGGTCTCTGACTGAGCGAGAGAGGACTGGTGATGGGCTGCCTTACCCTTGGACTCGCCCTCTCTTCTGTTCCTGCTGGATGCGGATGTTCTCTAGCTTTAGGGGACTGGGGATGAAGCCGATCTCACAGCCCTCCTTGACCAGCCGGCCGATCCACCAGTCGTTGTTGAACTTCTGGATGGGTTGGGGGTGTGGTTGAAAAATCAGTTTCAGTACGTTTAAACAGGCAGTCCTCATTTGTCTTTTGACCAATCCGATCAGTTCTGAAAAAGATCTGATGTGAAAGATCTGATGTGATTGGTCAAAAGACCAATTAGTGTAAGAAAAGATCAGAATTGGGCTGCCTATCTAAACGCAGCCAAAATGACATGAACATAAGGAAATAAGCAGTTTTATCTAGTTTGAACAGACAGTGAGTGTGTTTCAGAACACAGGTACTAAATTCAGTGTATATGCCTTGCTGTTGTCATGACTGTCCACGAGAATCCAAATAGGTCAGACCCCCTCTCATCCGCAGTGGGCGGGAGGAAAGAACTAGAACGGGATTAACAATTCAAGTCCTGTTGTAAAGATTTAGGTCTCCCTCTCCAAATTCACCATAGTGTTGTGCTTTGTCTCAACAGACCTTTTTCCCGCTGAAACTCTAACATGTTCAAAAGCAACTACTTTCTAACATAGAACGTGGGGAATGGTCAGAGGTGATATATAGAACACTAATGTCATTTTGTTTGTTATTTTGTGATGTCATTAAAAAATGTTAAATGTTACTGTAACTTGGAAAGTAAACCCACGACATGTATGAAGTTTCCATGTTGTGCATGTAATATAAAAAATGATACGTGTTTTTGTTAAGAGAGGGATGTGATTCGAGAAGCTATATGAGATCATTGTTTTACACAACTTTGCACAAATGACAAGTAATGCCCCAGAGTGAGAGCGGGTCAGCATGACGGAACCACCCCTTTTGCAACAAACTATATAAATGAACATAATAGACCAGAAAAGCGTCAAGCTGCAGCTTTACGTTTAAAGTGGTTTGAACTGTGACTATCAACACGAGGTAGAGACGATAGTCACCTCCTGGACAATCACTGGTACGGCTGATTAGCTGTCCTAAGTAAAGTATCTTCGAAAGCGAATTTAAGTAGGACCATTATACTACTCTGCTCAAACCATCGTATTATGCTACTCTCATCACCCCAATGGGAACCATCGACATGGCTGGCTAGACTATCTTCAAAGAAGCATCTTCAATATCGAATGTAAGGAAAATAAACTGTGTAGTTCTGTGCAGGACTGCACGGCAAGTCACCGGATACCAGACAACTACAAAGAAGAACAACAGTAGACTTGTTGGAACCCTTTTGGAAAATCAGAGCCTTAAAAGCATGTCACAAAAAGGCCCAACTCCTTTTGCAAGTCGACCAGAGATCCGGCAAATCAAGCGGGCGGCGGGTCATGTGCAAAGTATATGGTTACTGTAAATGAGAGTAGTTTCTGAAAGTACCAATGTTAAGTGTCTCTGTCCCCCCCTCTCCCTCCATCTCTTTTGTAACAAGCAGCCACGTTGTTGTCATTCCGCTAGGGACCTGTTTTGAGCGTATTAGGTTTCCAGTCAATAACCGATGCAAAGTGTGTATGTTTATCCTGAGTTCTCATTTAATTAGCTAGTAAATAAATAATTTAACCAATTTGTGTAGTACTGAATCATAAGTAAGGCTGGGGTTTTTGCAGATGCATGGAGGTTACGACTGTTCAGAATGAAGATATGATACGAGGTTATGATTAATAAGTTTATAGATGTGATAGGTAAAGACCTTCAGTGTTTAATTCGGGAGATGGTAACTCTTTAAAGAACCGCTCTCGTGGTGCCCCAGATCCTAATGAGTTAATTGTTACATGACAAATTTAATCGGATAACAATTAAACATAGTTAGGTAATTAGATAAATGTCTTCAGATTAATGTTAAAGTCAAGTCACGACACTGTTGTAATAGTGGTTGATAACGGCCCTGCGTCAAATACATATCAAATTCAGGAGGCTGGTGGCACCTTAATTGGGGAGGACAGGCTTGTGATAATGGCTGGAGTGAAATGAGAGGTATGGTATCAAATACATCAATCACATGGTTTCCAGGTGTTTTATACCATTTCATTTGTTTCATTCCGGCAATTATTATGAGCCGTCCTCCCCTCAGCAGCCTCCGTTGATTCTGATTGCTATGCTAAATCTAGCTTGTCTGGTACAATGGTATAGTCCGAAAACTGCACACTCTGACCTACATCATTTGACATTGAAAAGTACTTCACAAATGTATTTTATTAAAATCTGGTTGATTGTGTGCCAAAGTTCAACCTTGCCTCTTCTGACAAAAAACATTACCTCCTTTATGTGAAGGAAGTCCTTAGCATCGAATGAGATGGCGGTTGCTGGCACCGGCACGTCCTCGTCCAATGCTCCACAGTAGCTGACGTTGGTCTTCACAGCAAAGGCCACGGCTTTAGCCTTTGGGAGAGAGAGAGAGACAAGATTCAGTCAGAGAGCCGCAAAGTATGAACTTCAGTTCACATGAATGATCTATGGCTTACAAGGCTTAATAAAGCCTTCATAAACCCTTTATAATGCCTACATGGATGATTCACAAATCATTTATAAGCAAATGTCATACAATATAAGGGTGCTATAACAGATCCTTACATCTGCTTCTTTGCCAATTGTGGCATAACCCTTCTACCATCCTTTACATAGTACAGTCTTCTTGCTGCACAAGTCCAGCTACTACCCTCATATTTCACTTAAAACTTAAAAAAAATGTTTTATCCTTACTGAACACAACCTAGTGAGGTATCTCTCTCTCTGGGTCTCACCTTGGCTCTCTCCAGCTGCACGGTGGCCTGCTGCTCCTTCTGCTCTCGGGTCTGGGCCGGGGCCTGGGTCCCCGGGGCCCCTTGGCTCGGGCTCTGGCCCTGGACCTGCCCCGGCACCTCCCGCTCCTCCTCCAGAGAGACATCCGAGTCCGATGGTCTGCTTGTGTAGGAATCAGCTGAGCCCTGCAATACAACAGGACAGGGACAGACAGGAAGACAGCAGCTGTCACCATGATCACACAGCCAGCATCATCATCACCAGGACGTCACCAGGTGGAGGAGGTTGTAGGATGATGTTCTACAGTACCCATAATGCTCTATAACTGTATCCAGTTTATCTTACTAAACAGAGGTGAGGTGATTTGGACTTGATTGATTCATTAAAAAAAAAAAAATGTGGGGGGAGCATTTTCTACTCTTCTCACCCACATACGAAAGGTCACTTTTGAGACTTTTTTCAGTGAGAACTTGAAACAGCCCATGGAGGTTATAGTTTCAAATGATTTGGAAGACTATTTCAAAGAATGGCAGCTGAGTACAAATACCACTATTTAATACCACTAATTAATACCACTATTTAATACCACTATTTAATACCACTAATTAATACCACTATTACATCTAAAAAGAACGTCAGCTTCACTCCTTCTAGTAGAATAGTTATGGTTATCCCGGACTAAGTTAAAGTAGTTAAATAGGTACCTGGGGACAATACTGTTGGGTCTGTGGACAAGCTGATGTACGAGACTCACTTTAATCTGAGAGACTCTCTCCTCCACTTTGACCTATCGGAGGCTTTCAAAGTGGGAATGGTCAAGATGAGTACGTGCTGGAAGTTTCAGAATAATCCTGACTAATATATTCTGAGATGACTGCAGTTTATTTTTAATTATCTTGGGGGCACTTTTGTACCAGGAAGAGCATGTCTCGTGATGAGCTAGCACCACCTGAGACTTGATTGCCCAGATGTTTGATTACCACACATGACCACCAGTTGGTTATACATGACCACTGGTTACACATGACCACTGGTTACACATGACCACCAGTTGGTTACACATGACCACTGGTTACACATGACCACTGGTTACACATTACCACTGGTTTCACATGACCACCAGTTGGTTACACATGACCACTGGTTACACATGACCACCAGTTGGTTACACATGACCACTGGTTACACATGACCACCGGTTGGTTACACATGACCACCAGTTGGTTACACATGACCACTGGTTACACATGACCACCGGTTGGTTACACATGACCACTGGTTACACATGACCACCGGTTGGTTACACATGACCACCGGTTGGTTACACATTACCACCGGTTGGTTACACATGACCACCGGTTGGTTACACATGACCACTGGTTGGTTACACATGACCACCGGTTGGTTACACATGACCACTGGTTACACATGACCACTGGTTGGTTACACATGACCACCGGTTGGTTACACATTACCACCGGTTGGTTACACATGACCACTGGTTACACATGACCACCAGTTGGTTATACATGACCAC
>NW_027259499.1:5000-29869 GCF_045791955.1 Oncorhynchus clarkii lewisi
CTATCTACTGGCTATGTGATGACTATTCACAGACTATCTACTGGCTATGTGATGACTATTCACTGGCTATCTACTGGCTATGTGATGACTATTCACAGACTATCTACTGGCTATGTGATGACTATTCACAGACTATCTACTGGCTATGTGATGACTATTCACAGACTATCTACTGGCTATGTGATGACTATTCACAGACTATCTACTGGCTATGTGATGACTATTCACTGACTATCTACTGGCTATGTGATGACTATTCACTGGCTATGTGATGACTATTCACTGACTATCTACTGGCTATGTGATGACTATTCACAGACTATCTACTGACTATGTGATGACTATTCACTGACTATCTACTGGCTATGTGATGACTATTCACAGACTATCTACTGGCTATGTGATGACTATTCACAGACTATCTACTGGCTATGTGATGACTATTCACTGACTATCTACTGGCTATGTGATGACTATTCACAGACTATCTACTGGCTATGTGATGACTATTCACAGACTATCTACTGGCTATGTGATGACTATTCACTGACTATCTACTGGCTATGTGATGACTATTCACAGACTATCTACTGGCTATGTGATGACTATTCACAGACTATCTACTGGCTATGTGATGACTATTCACAGACTATCTACTGGCTATGTGATGACTATCTACTGGCTATGTGATGACTATTCACAGACTATCTACTGGCTATGTGATGACTATTCACTGACTATCTACTGGCTATGTGATGACTATTCACTGGCTATCTACTGGCTATGTGATGACTATTCACTGACTATCTACTGGCTATGTGATGACTATTCACTGACTATCTACTGGCTATGTGATGACTATTCACTGACTATCTACTGGCTATGTGATGACTATTCACAGACTATCTACTGGCTATGTGATGACTATCTACTGGCTATGTGATGACTATTCACAGACTATCTACTGGCTATGTGATGACTATTCACTGACTATCTACTGGCTATGTGATGACTATTCACAGACTATCTACTGGCTATGTGATGACTATCTACTGGCTATGTGATGACTATTCACAGACTATCTACTGGCTATGTGATGACTATTCACTGACTATCTACTGGCTATGTGATGACTATCTACTGGCTATGTGATGACTATTCACTGACTATCTACTGGCTATGTGATGACTATTCACAGACTATCTACTGGCTATGTGATGACTATTCACTGACTATCTACTGGCTATGTGATGACTATTCACAGACTATCTACTGGCTATGTGATGACTATTCACAGACTATCTACTGGCTATGTGATGACTATCTACTGGCTATGTGATGACTATTCACTGACTATCTACTGGCTATGTGATGACTATTCACAGACTATCTACTGGCTATGTGATGACTATTCACTGGCTATCTACTGGCTATGTGATGACTATTCACTGACTATCTACTGGCTATGTGATGACTATTCACTGGCTATGTGATGACTATTCACAGACTATCTACTGGCTATGTGATGACTATTCACAGACTATCTACTGGCTATGTGATGACTATTCACTGGCTATCTACTGGCTATGTGATGACTATTCACAGACTATCTACTGGCTATGTGATGACTATTCACAGACTATCTACTGGCTATGTGATGACTATTCACTGGCTATCTACTGGCTATGTGATGACTATTCACAGGCTATCTACCGGCTATGTGATGACTATTCACAGACTATCTACTGGCTATGTGATGACTATTCACTGACTATCTACTGGCTATGTGATGACTATTCACAGACTATCTACTGGCTATGTGATGACTATTCACTGACTATCTACTGGCTATGTGATGACTATTCACAGACTATCTACTGGCTATGTGATGACTATTCACAGACTATCTACTGGCTATGTGATGACTATTCACTGGCTATGTGATGACTATTCACTGACTATCTACTGGCTATGTGATGACTATTCACTGGCTATGTGATGACTATTCACTGACTATCTACTGGCTATGTGATGACTATTCACTGACTATCTACTGGCTATGTGATGACTATTCACAGACTATCTACTGGCTATGTGATGACTATTCACAGACTATCTACTGGCTATGTGATGACTATTCACTGGCTATCTACTGGCTATGTGATGACTATTCACTGACTATCTACTGGCTATGTGATGACTATTCACTGACTATCTACTGGCTATGTGATGACTATTCACTGACTATCTACTGGCTATGTGATGACTATTCACAGACTATCTACTGGCTATGTGATGACTATCTACTGGCTATGTGATGACTATTCACTGGCTATCTACTGGCTATGTGATGACTATTCACAGACTATCTACTGGCTATGTGATGACTATTCACAGACTATCTACTGGCTATGTGATGACTATTCACTGACTATCTACTGGCTATGTGATGACTATTCACAGACTATCTACTGGCTATGTGATGACTATTCACAGACTATCTACTGGCTATGTGATGACTATTCACTGACTATCTACTGGCTATGTGATGACTATTCACAGACTATCTACTGGCTATGTGATGACTATTCAATGGCTATGTGATGACTATTCACTGACTATCTACTGGCTATGTGATGACTATTCACAGACTATCTACTGGCTATGTGATGACTATTCACTGGCTATGTGATGACTATTCACAGACTATCTACTGGCTATGTGATGACTATTCACTGGCTATGTGATGACTATTCACAGACTATCTACTGGCTATGTGATGACTATCTACTGGCTATGTGATGACTATTCACAGACTATCTACTGGCTATGTGATGACTATCTACTGGCTATGTGATGACTATTCACAGACTATCTACTGGCTATGTGATGACTATTCACAGACTATCTACTGGCTATGTGATGACTATTCACTGACTATCTACTGGCTATGTGATGACTATTCACAGACTATCTACTGGCTATGTGATGACTATTCACAGACTATCTACTGGCTATGTGATGACTATTCACAGACTATCTACTGGCTATGTGATGACTATTCACTGACTATCTACTGGCTATGTGATGACTATTCACTGACTCTCTACTGGCTATGTGATGACTATTCACTGGCTATGTGATGACTATTCACAGACTATCTACTGGCTATGTGATGACTATTCACAGACTATCTACTGGCTATGTGATGACTATTCACTGACTATCTACTGGCTATGTGATGACTATTCACTGGCTATGTGATGACTATTCACTGGCTATGTGATGACTATTCACAGACTATCTACTGGCTATGTGATGACTATTCACTGACTATCTACTGGCTATGTGATGACTATTCACAGACTATCTACTGGCTATGTGATGACTATTCACAGACTATCTACTGGCTATGTGATGACTATTCACAGACTATCTACTGGCTATGTGATGACTATTCACAGACTATCTACTGGCTATGTGATGACTATCTACTGGCTATGTGATGACTATTCACTGGCTATGTGATGACTATCTACTGGCTATGTGATGACTATTCACAGACTATCTACTGGCTATGTGATGACTATTCACAGACTATCTACTGGCTATGTGATGACTATCTACTGACTATCTACTGGCTATGTGATGACTATTCACTGACTATCTACTGACTATGTGATGACTATTCACTGACTATCTACTGGCTATGTGATGACTATCTACTGGCTATGTGATGACTATTCACTGACTATCTACTGGCTATGTGATGACTATCTACTGGCTATGTGATGACTATTCACTGACTATGTGATGACTATCTACTGGCTATGTGATGACTATTCACAGACTATCTACTGGCTATGTGATGACTATTCAATAATTATCTACTGACTATAAACTGACTATAAACTGACTATAAACTGACTATAAACTGACTATAAACTGACTATAAACTGACTATAAACTGAATATCCACTGACTATAAACTGACTATAAACTGACTATAAACTGACTATAAACTGACTATCCATTGACTATCCACTGACTATAAACTGACTATAAACTGACTATAAACTGAATATCCACTGACTATAAACTGACTATAAACTGACTATAAACTGACTATAAACTGACTATTCACTGACTATAAACTGACTATAAACTGACTATAAACTGACTATAAACTGAATATCCACTGACTATAAACTGACTATAAACTGACTATAAACTGACTATAAACTGACTATAAACTGAATATCCACTGACTATAAACTGACTATAAACTGACTATAAACTGACTATCCACTGACTATAAACTGACTATAAACTGACTATAAACTGACTATCCATTGACTATCCACTGACTATAAACTGACTATAAACTGACTATAAACTGAATATCCACTGACTATAAACTGACTATAAACTGACTATAAACTGACTATTCACTGACTATAAACTGACTATAAACTGACTATAAACTGACTATAAACTGACTATAAACTGATTATAAACTGACTATAAACTGAATATCCACTGACTATAAACTGACTATAAACTGACTATAAACTGACTATAAACTGACTATAAACTGACTATAAACTGACTATAAACTGACTATAAACTGAATATAAACTGACTATAAACTGACTATAAACTGACTATAAACGGACTATCCACTGACTATAAACTGACTATAAACTGACTATAAACTGACTATAAACTGACTATAAACTGACTATAAACTGACTATAAACTGAATATCCACTGACTATCAACTGACTACCTCCTGACCGGTCATGTTGTCATGTAGGTAATGGAGGAATCATGTTTGCTCTGACAGCATCTGTCAGAATGCCAGAAAGCAGTGGATCTCCCGAGTGGTGCTTTGGTCTAAGTAGCTGTGCCACTAGAGATCCCGGTTCGAGCCCAAGCTCTGTCGCAGCCGTCTGCGACCGGGAGACCCATGGGGATGCACACAATTGGCCCAGTGTCGTCCGGGTTAGAGGAGGGTTTGGCCGGCAGGGATGTCCTTGTCCCATCGCGCTCTAGCGACTCCTGTGGCCGGGTGCAGTGCACACTGACATGGTCGCCAGGTGCAGGGTGTTTCCTCCAACACATTGGTGTGTCTGGCTTGTCAAGAAGCAATGTGGCTTGGTTGGGTTGTGTTTTGGAGGACACACAGCCCTCGACCTTCGCCTCTCCCGAGTCCGTACGGGAGTTGCAGCGATGAGACAAGACTGTAACTACCAATTGCATATCACAAAATTGGGGAGAAAAAGGGTAAACAGCATTTATACATATATATACATATATATACATATATACATATATATATATAAAAAAAACAAAGCCAGAAAGCCAAATGAAGGGTTCACAGTTGAAGTCAGTTGAAATATGGCTGAGCATAAAGTGGGCATGAGCTGAGGTGCATGACATCTCCCAAGACTGTTTCTTCACCCTTGAATGACTACAGAACATAGTGAAGATGAGCTCCAGTTCACTCATCTATACCTTGTTTAGAGAATATCAACTCGGTATAGTAGGATTTCACAACCTTTTTTAGCCGAACCATTAATACAAATATAAGTGATGTTTGGATACATCCCCGTTGCTAAGCGTTCTCCTCTCTTCTCTCTCCAGGAGCCTATGGAGTGGTTCTGAAGTGCAGGCACAAGGTAAGACCATGATGGCATCAGTGTCACACAGTTGATTCTTCAGGAAGTATTATGTGAAATGCACAGTAACATTTTACTCTTCACCCTTAAGGTATAAATGCTTATAACAGGTTCTCTTCATCCTTAAGGTATAAATGCTTATAACAGGTTCTCTTCATCCTTAAGGTATAAATGCTTATAACAGGTTCTCTCCATCCTTAAGGTATACATGCTTATAACAGGTTCTCTTCATCCTTAAGGTATACATGCTCATAACAGGTTCTCTTCATCCTTAAGGTATACATGCTCATAACAGGTTCTCTTCATCCTTAAGGTATACATGCTCATAACAGGTTCTCTTCATCCTTAAGGTATACATGCTTATAACAGGTTCTCTCCATCCTTAAGGTATACATGCTTATAACAGGTTCTCTCCATCCTTAAGGTATACATGCTTATAACAGGTTCTCTCCATCCTTAAGGTATACATGCTTATAACAGGTTCTCTTCACCCTTAAGGTATACATGCTCATAACAGGTTCTCTTCACCCTTAAGGTATACATGCTCATAACAGGTTCTCTTCACCCTTAAGGTATACATGCTTATAACAGGTTCTCTTCATCCTTAAGGTATACATGCTCATAACAGGTTCTCTTCACCCTTAAGGTATACATGCTCATAACAGGTTCTCTTCATCCTTAAAGGTGCAATATGCTGAAACCTGCTTTCCTGGTTGCTAAAATTCAAATAGTTTGCCTAATTTCAGTTTATGTGTCAAAACAAGCAAATATAGTGTAGTGAATCATTGTACCATCTAAAGCGCTGTGAAATATCTTTTCCATCACCAAAAATATTGTATTTTCAGCTGTTTGAAGCTGGTGCAATTTTTATTATTATTATAATTGTTATTATTATCATTATTAGAAGAGGGGAAAGAAGTGCCATCTGAGGAGTAAAGTATTCAGATAAACTATTTACAACTGGAATCAATTCTACCCTTATCAACAACAAACCACACTATTCCTGTCCAAATAGAACATGCCTTAATTTGATCACCCTGTTGCAGGATTACTGTCCTGGGACTTTAAAACGTATAGTGTAATTGAGGTTTAAAAAAGGCTTCTGAAGTTTGTAATTTCCACTTTTAGATGTCAGACTTGATTTTCCCTTACAAAAAAATGTTTCAACCCCTACAAAAATGTCAATGAATTTTAATCCAGATAATTTCCTGTTGCTGCAGGTTTATATTCCTGATGTAGCAAACTGGCTCAAATTGAAATCCTACATCTGTAGCCTACCATGACTATATCCAACCCTACTTGTTGCCACTATCATGTGTCCCAGTGGTTTGCAAACTTTTTGACCCGCAACCCCCAAAATGGTGTGGTACAAAACTTGCGACCGCCCGTGCACACACATGCACGTGTGGAAACATGTGAACATGCGCGCACAATCGCTGCTCAAATGTAGCCTGTCATTACGGACTTAAATGGTGATGCATTTTCAACATGCCAGACGGGCTACAGAAATAAACTGCATCCTGTACCTGCATTTGGAGCTGAAAGTCATTCATGTTAGCAGCAAATATCAACTAGGGCTGTATCATGTCACTTCTCTAGAGTCTAGAGCAAAATCAACTAGGGATATATCATATCACTTCTCTAGAGTCCAGAGCAGAATCAACTAGGGATATATCATGTCACTTCTCTAGAGTCTAGAGCAGAATCAACTAGGGATATATCATGTCACTTCTCTAGAGTCTAGAGCAGAATCAACTAGGGATATATCATGTCACTTCTCTAGAGTCTAGAGCAGAATCAACTAGGGATATATCATGTCACTTCTCTAGAGTCCAGAGCAGAGTCAACTAGGGATATATCATGTCACTTCTCTAGAGTCTAGAGCAGAATCAACTAGGGATATATCATGTCACTTCTCTAGAGTCCAGAGCAGAATCAACTAGTGATATATCATGTCACTTCTCTAGAGTCTAGAGCAGAATCAACTAGGGATATATCATGTCACTTCTCTAGAGTCCAGAGCAGAATCAACTAGGGATATATCATGTCACTTCTCTAGGGATATATCAGTCTAGAGCAGAATCAACTAGGGATATATCACATCACTTCTCTAGAGTCCAGAGGTAGCTAAATCATTCAGCCTACTTGTAGTGGAGGTTGCAGGATCAGATGGAAAGCATATTTTGTCTGCAGTACTTTGGATGGCAGCCTGCTTTGCTGTTCTTCCTCACAATTAGGCATCTTCGTTCCGTAATATTGAAGACAGTGCGATGTTACAGCTATATTTAGACATCTAGCCAGAAGCAACCCAAACTAGGCCTATCTGAACTATGACCATGATCAATAACATCGCCAGGTAGACTATTGTTCTGGCAAAGATGAGTCACTATTTTATATGATAGACTCAGTCCTACTTTATTTTTGCTGAGTAAAACTGGAGGAAATGAAACAAAATATTGGTCACTACCCACTGGGCACAGTTTAAGGTCTAAAATTAAAAAATTGATTAAATAGTTTTTTTTTCTCGTCAATCTACCCACAGTACCCCATAATGACAAAGCAAATACAGATTTTTAGACATTTTTGCAAATGTATTAAAAATTAAAAACGGAAATATCACATTTACATAAGTATTCAGACCCTTTACTCTTTGGCAGCGATTACAGCCTTGAGTCTTCTTGGGTATGACGCTACAAGCTCGGCACACCTGTCTTTGGGAAGTTTCTCCCATTCTTCTCTGCAGATCCTCTCAAGCTCTGTCAGGTTGGATGGTTAACGTCGCTGCATAGCTATTTTCAGGTCTCTCCAGAGATGTTGCATCAGGTTCAAGTCTGGGCTCTGGCTAGGCCAATCAAGGACATTCAGAGACTTGTCCCTAAGCCACTCCTAAGCTGTGTGCTTAGGGTCGTTGTCCTGTTGGAAGGTGAACCTTCGACTCTGTATGAGATCCTGAGCGCTCCTGAGCAGGTTTTCATGAAGGATCTCTCTGTACATTGCTCCGTTCATCTTTCCCTCGATCCTGACTAGTCTCCCAGTCCCTGCCGCTGAAAAACATCCCCACAGCGTGATGCTGCCACCACCATGCTTTACCGTAGGGATGGTAATGGCCAGGTGATGAGCGGTGCCTGGTTTCCTCCACACGTGACGCTTGGCATTCAGGCCAAAGAGTTCAGTATTGGTTTCATCAGACCATAAAATCTTGTTTCTCATGGTCTGAGAGTCCTTTAGGTGCCTTTTGCTAAACTCCAAGCGGGTTGTCATGTGCTTTTACTGAGTGGCTTCCATCTGGTCACTCTACTATAAAGATCTGATTGGTGGAGTGCTGCAGAGATGGTTGTCCTTCTGGAAGGTTCTCCCATCTCCACATAGGAACTCTGGAGCTCTGTCAGAGTGACCATCGGGTTCTTGGTCACCTCCCTGACCAAGGCCCTTCTCCCCCAGTTGCTGGGCGTTGTTTGGCAGGGCGGCCAGCTCTAGGAAAGGTTTTGGTGGTTCCAAACTTCTTCCATTTAAGAATGATGGAGGCCATTGGGTTCTTGGGGACCTTCAATGCTTCCCCAGATCTGTGCCTCTACACGATCCTGTCTCGGAGCTCTACAGACAATTCCTTTGACCTCATGGCTTGGTTTTTGCTCTGACATGCACTGTCAACAGTGCAGTGTGTGCGTTTCCAAATCATGTCCAATCAATTGAATTTACCACAGGTGGACTCAAAGGAAGTTCTAGAAACATCTCAAGGATGATCAATGGAAACCGGATGCACCTGAGCTCAATTTTGAGTATCATAGCAAAGGGTCTGAATACTTGTGTAAATAAGGTATTTCAGTTTTTATGTTTTATACATTTGTAAAAAAAATAATTTAAAAAAAAACGTTTATTTTTATTTTTATTTAAGTTAAAAAAATTGCTTTGTAATTATGGAGTATTGTGTATAGATTGTTGAGGATTAAAAAAAAAATGTAATCAATTTTAAGTGAAGGGGTCTGAATACTGTCTGAATGCACTGTATGCCCGTTACAGTATGTGGGATCTGATGAAAGGACGTCATGTTTTTAAACGAGATTAAGCCTGCAGAGATCCATAGACAGGCAGAATCTGATACTCGGGGCTGATCTATTTCTTTGATGGAATGTGTGGTGTGCAATAAGTACACTTTTGGTCATTGTATTCATATTTTGATGTGATACGTGGTCATGGTTACCCATGAAATGTCATTTCACCAGTGTTGGCTACACCTGATGATTAGGCCCTAACACAAAGCCCCGTGTAGTTTGGAACAATAGGATCAACTTACTGATTCACTACATGGAAATCATGTTGAACAAAAACCTTCTAGTTTATTGATAGTTGTCTTGGGCACAGCAGCATAACCTTCTAGTGTATTGATAGTTGTCCTGGGCAGAGGAACATAACCTTCTAGTGTATTGATAGTTGTCTTGGGCAGGGCAGAGCAACATAACCTTCTAGTGTATTGATAGTTGTCCTGGGCAGGACAGAGCAACAGAAATGTGTAGTGTATTGATAATTGTCCTGGGCAGAGCAACATAACCTTCTAGTGTATTGATAGTTGTCCTGGGCAGGGCAGAGCAACAGAAATCAAATCAAATCAAATCAAATTTATTTATATAGCCCTTCGTACATCAGCTGATATCTCAAAGTGCTGTACAGAAACCCAGCCTAAAACCCCAAACAGCAAGCAATGCAGGTGTAGAAGCACGGTGGCTAGGAAAAACTCCCTAGAAAGGCCAAAACCTAGGAAGAAACCTAGAGAGGAACCAGGCTATGTGGGGTGGCCAGTCCTCATCTGGCTGTGCCGGGTGGAGATTATAACAAAACATGGTCAAGATGTTCAAATGTTCATAAATGACCAGCATGGTCGAATAATAATAAGGCAGAATAGTTGAAACTGGAGCAGCAGCACAGTCAGGTGGACTGGGGACAGCAAGGAGTCATCATGTCAGGTATTCCTGGGGCATGGTCCTATGGCTCAGGTCCTCCGAGAGAGAGAAAGAAAGAGAGAATTAGAGAGAGCATATGTGGGATGGCCAGTCCTCTTCTGGCTGTGCCGGGTGGAGATTATAACAGAACATGGCCAAGATGTTCAAATGTTCATAAATGACCAGCATGGTCGAATAATAATAAGGCAGAACAGTTGAAACTGGAGCAGCAGCACAGCCAGGTGGACTGGGGACAGCAAGGAGTCATCATGTCAGGTAGTCCTGGGGCATGGTCCTAGGGCTCAGGTCCTCCGAGAGAGAGAAAGAGAGAAGGAGAGAATTAGAGAACGCACACTTAGATTCACACAGGACACCGAATAGGACAGGAGAAGTACTCCAGATATAACAAACTGACCCTAGCCCCCCGACACATAAACTACTGCAGCATAAATACTGGAGGCTGAGACAGGAGGGGTCAGGAGACACTGTGGCCCCATCCGAGGACACCCCCGGACAGGGCCAAACAGGAAGGAAATGTGTAGTGTATTGATAATTGTCCTGGACAGAGCAACATAACCTTCTAGTTTATTGATAGTTGTCCTGGGCAGGGCAGAGCAACAGAACCGTGTAGTGTATTGATGTGATCCTGGGCAGGGCAGAGCAACAGAACCAAGGTCAATCAGTAGCAGTGTTGGTATCGTGGACCTTTAACTGTTGACATCATCAACTCCGCATCATATTGATTAATGAGGCTACAGCAAAACCTGTATTGATCATCTCTTCGTTGGGCAGTTGATCCGGCCTGGGGGGAAACTATTTGGAGCAGGGGGAAAAGTTAATAGTGTATGTCCCAAATGGCACTCTATTCCGTATATAGTGCACTACTTTTGACCAGGGCTCATAGGGATCTGGTCTAAAGTAGTGTACCAAATAGAGAATAGGGTGCCATTTTAGAAGCTAGCAATAGTTTTAGTAGGCAGACACCTCCATTCACAGGTTGGGAAATGATTTACTAATTGAATTAATTGAACTATTGAAGTCAGAATCATAATAAAATCATCATAATAATATACGGACTAATTTGCAAATGAGGCTAAATCATTGTTATGAAAAGTTCACTAAAGTTTCTCTGCAATATACAGGCCATGTCCCAGAAAATATGTTCCAGTCCAAGTTTTACCTCTTATCTCAATTATTGTCCTGTTATGCTGATGTTCCCCAATAGCCTCTCAGAAATCCTGTTATGCTGATGTTCCCCAATAGCCTCTCAGAAATCCTGTTATGCTGATGTTCCCCAATAGTCTCTCAGAAATCCTGTTATGCTGATGTTCCCCAATAGCCTCTCAGAAATCCTGTTATGCTGATGTTCCCCAATAGTCTCTCAGAAATCCTGTTATGCTGATGTTCCCCAATAGTCTCTCAGAAATCATGTTATGCTGATGTTCCCCAATAGCCTCTCAGAAATCCTGTTATGCTGATGTTCCCCATTAGCCTCTCAGAAATCCTGTTATGCTGATGTTCCCCAATAGTCTCTCAGAAATCCTGTTATGCTGATGTTCCCCAATAGTCTCTCAGAAATCCTGTTATGCTGATGTTCCCCAATAGTCTCTCAGAAATCCTGTTATGCTGATGTTCCCCAATAGTCTCTCAGAAATCCTGTTATGCTGATGTTCCCCAATAGCCTCTCAGAAATCCTGTTATGCTGATGTTCCCCAATAGCCTCTCAGAAATCCTGTTATGGTGATGTTCCCCAATAGCCTCTCAGAAATCCTGTTATGCTGATGTTCCCCAATAGCCTCTCAGAAATCCTGTTATGGGGTGTATTTTATTTGTATTTTTAGCCTGAAACCTTTTCTTAGTGGAAAGTATTTAATTAATTAAATATTTAATTTCTCTGCTCACTGTAATATGGTCTGAGTCTGAAATGGGACCCTATTCCCTACATAGTGTCCTACTTTTGACCAGACCCTATGCAGGACCTGGTCAAATGTAGTGCACTATATAGGGAATAGGGTCCCATTTTGGATGCAACCTTGGTCAAAGCCAGCATGCAGAACAGCATCCACCTCAGTAGCTGAATCTTTTAGTGCATGTTTCAGATGAAACCTACCAGAATCACCTCAGTAGCTGAATCTTTTAGTGCATGTTTCAGATGAAACCTACCAGAATCACCTCAGTAGCTGAATCTTTTAGTGCATGTTTCAGATGAAACCTACCAGAATCACCTCAGTAGCTGAATCTTTTAGTACATGTTTCAGATGAAACCTACCAGAATCACCTCAGTAGCTGAATCTTTTAGTACATGTTTCAGATGAAACCTACCAGAATCACCTCAGTAGCTGAATCTTTTAGTACATGTTTCAGATGAAACCTACCAGAATCACCTCAGTAGCTGAATCTTTTAGTACATGTTTCAGATGAAACCTACCAGAATCACCTCAGTAGCTGAATCTTTTAGTACATGTTTCAGATGAAACCTACCAGAATCACCTCAGTAGCTGAATCTTTTAGAACATGTTTCAGATGAAACCTACCAGAATCACCACAGTAGCTGAATCTTTTAGAACATGTTTCAGATGAAACCTACCAGAATCACCTCAGTAGCTGAATCTTTTAGTACATGTTTCAGATGAAACCTACCAGAATCACCTCAGTAGCTGAATCTTTTAGTGCATGTTTCAGATGAAACCTACCAGAATCACCTCAGTAGCTGAATCTTTTAGTACATGTTTCAGATGAAACCTACCAGAATCACCTCAGTAGCTGAATCTTTTAGTACATGTTTCAGATAAAACCTACCAGAATCACCTCAGTAGCTGAATCTTTTAGTACATGTTTCAGATGAAACCTACCAGAATCACCTCAGTAGCTGAATCTTTTAGTACATGTTTCAGATGAAACCTACCAGAATCACCTCAGTAGCTGAATCTTTTAGTACATGTTTCAGATGAAACCTACCAGAATCACCTCAGTAGCTGAATCTTTTAGAACATGTTTCAGATGAAACCTACCAGAATCACCACAGTAGCTGAATCTTTTAGAACATGTTTCAGATGAAACCTACCAGAATCACCTCAGTAGCTGAATCTTTTAGTACATGTTTCAGATGAAACCTACCAGAATCACCTCAGTAGCTGAATCTTTTAGAACATGTTTCAGATGAAACCTACCAGAATCACCTCAGTAGCTGAATCTTTTAGTACATGTTTCAGATGAAACCTACCAGAATCACCTCAGTAGCTGAATCTTTTAGAACATGTTTCAGATGAAACCTACCAGAATCACCTCAGTAGCTGAATCTTTTAGTACATGTTTCAGATGAAACCTACCAGAATCACCTCAGTAGCTGAATCTTTTAGTACATGTTTCAGATTAAATCTAATATAATTTAATGCTTGGTGAGAATTGACCATTTGTCAAAAGAATGTTTGGTCTCTTGATTGACAGGCTGACTGTAAGGGCGTTCGTCTGTAGGAGGAAGAGAAGCGGACCAAAGCGCAGCGTGGTGGTTATTCATGTTTTAATATATCGCTACACATGAACAAACTAACAAAAACAAGAAATGTGAAAACGCAAAACAGTCCTATCCCGTGACACCAAACACAGTGACAGGAACAATCACCCACAAACAAACAGTGAAACCCAGGCTACCTAAGTATGATTCTCAATCAGAGACAACTAATGACACCTGCCTCTGATTGAGAACCATACTAGGCCGAAAACATAGAACTGACCCAAAACATAGAAAAACAAACATAGACTGCCCACCCAACTCACGTCCTGACCATACTAAATAAATACAAAAACAAAGGAAATAGAGGTCAGAACGTGACAGTACCCCCCCCCAAAGGTGCGGACTCCGGCCGCAAAACCTTGACCTATAGGGGAGGGTCTGGGTGGGCGTCTGTCCGCGGTGGCGGCTCTGGCGCGGGACGCGGACCCCACTTCACCATTGTCTCAGTCCGCCTTATTGTCCGCCTCCGTGGCTTACTCACCATGCCCACCCCTCTCAATGACCCCACTGGACAGAGGGGCTGCTTGGGACAGAGGGGCAGCTCGGGACAGAGGTGAAGCAGCTGCTCGGGACAGAGGGACAACTGCTCGGGACAGAGGGACAGCTGCTCGGGACAGAGGGACAGCTGCTCGAGACAGAGGGACAGCTGATCGGGACAGAGGGACAGCTGCTCGGGACAGAGGGGCTCTAGCGGCCCCTGGCTGACTGGCGGCACTGGCGGCCCCTGGCTGACTGGCGGCCCCTGGTTGACTGGCGGCACTGGCGGCCCCTGGCTGACTGGCGGCACCTGGCTGACTGGCGGCACTGGCGGCCCCTGGCTGACTGGCGGCACTGGCGGCCCCTGGCTGACTGGCGGCACTGGCGGCCCCTGGCTGACGGGCGGCACTGGCGGCCCCTGGCTGACGGGCGGCACTGGCGGCCCCTGGCTGACGGGCGGCATTGGCGGCTCCTGGCAGACGGGCGGCATTGGCGGCTCCTGGCAGACGGGCGGCACTGGCGGCGCTGGGCAGACGGGCGGCACTGGCGGCGCTGGGCAGACGGGCGGCGCTGGCGCTGGGCAGACGGGAGGCTCCGGCAGAGACGCCGGACAGGCGGGAGGCTCCGGCAGAGGCGCCGGACAGGCGGGAGGCTCCGGCAGAGGCGCCGGACAGGCGGGAGGCTCCGGCAGAGGCGCCGGACAGGCGGGAGGCTCCGGCAGAGGCGCCGGACAGGCGGGAGGCTCCGGCAGAGGCGCCGGACAGGCGGGAGGCTCCGGCAGAGGCGCCGGACAGGCGGGAGGCTCCGGCAGAGCTGGAGAGGAAGGCTCTGGTAGCGCCGGAGAGGCGGGAGACTCCGGCAGCGCTGGAGAGGAAGGCTCTGGTAGCGCCGGAGAGGCGGGAGACTCCGGCAGCGCTGGAGAGGAGGAAGGCTCTGGACGGATGGGCCGGAGAGACAGCCTGGTACGGGGAGCTGCTGGGGTGTGGAGGTGGTGACGGATAGACCGGGCCGTGCAGGCGCACTGGAGCTCTTGAGCACCGAGCCTGCCCAACCTTACCCGGTTGAATGGTCCCGGTCGCCCTGCCAGTGCGGCGAGGTGGAATAGCCCGCACTGGGCTATGCAGGCGAACCGGGGACACCGTGCGCAAGGCTGGTGCCATGTAAGCCGGCCCAAGGAGACGCACTGGAGACCAGATGCGTAGAGCCGGCTTCATGGCACTTGGCTCGATGCCCACTCTAGCCCGGCCGATACGCGGAGCTGGAATGTACCGCACCGGGCTGTGCACCCGCACTGGGGACACCGTGCGCTCCACAGCATAACACGGTGCCTGCCCGGTCTCTCTAGCCCCCCGGTAACCACAGGAAGTTGGCTCAGGTCTCCTACCTGGCGTAGCCATACTCCCTGTTAGCCCCCCCCCAAGAAATTTTTGGGGCTGACTCCCGGGCTTCCTTGCCAACCGTGTTCCCTCATATCGCCGGCTCCTCTCTCCGGCTGCCTCTGCTCTCCTCGCTGCCTCCACCTGTTCCCATGGAAGGCGATCCTTTCCCGCCAGGATCTCCTCCCATGTGTAGCAACCCTTGCCGTCCAACACATCATCCCAAGTCCATTCCTCCTTGTGCCGCTGTTGCCCGTTACCACGCCGCTTGGTCCTGTTGCGGTGGGTGATTCTGTAAGGGCGTTCGTCTGTAGGAGGAAGAGAAGCGGACCAAAGCGCAGCGTGGTGGTTATTCATGTTTTAATATATCGCTACACATGAACAAACTAACAAAAACAAGAAATGTGAAAACGCAAAACAGTCCTATCCCGTGACACCAAACACAGTGACAGGAACAATCACCCACAAACAAACAGTGAAACCCAGGCTACCTAAGTATGATTCTCAATCAGAGACAACTAATGACACCTGCCTCTGATTGAGAACCATACTAGGCCGAAAACATAGAACTGACCCAAAACATAGAAAAACAAACATAGACTGCCCACCCAACTCACGCCCTGACCATACTAAATAAATACAAAAACAAAGGAAATAGAGGTCAGAACGTGACACTGACCAACCAATCACCCACAGCCCTCCACTTCGGCTGCCTGATGGTTGTGATTGTCTTGATGAACAGGTATTTTACTTTGTTCAAGTTTGTTTACCATTCTCTCATTCTTCCTTTGGATGGAGAAACAGAGAGATGGAGGGTTGGCTCTCCTCTCTTCCCTGTGATTGTGTCATCTACATGTGTTGTTCCTGGCTGGTCTATTTTGAGACAGCAGAGAGAGACTGCATCTTTTCATTTGTCTTTTCTCTCCCAGACGCGTTTCTGTTTGCACAGATTGGCACAGCTGTGGACGCTTGTGCTTGTGCTCCAGCTCCCCCAAACCAAACTCAACTCTGGGCTTTTGGCTCACAACTCATAGCAAACAGTTCCTTTCTTCTGTGGGGGCTGAAAATCAGAGTTGTAGAGTTGAACTAGCCGATGTTTCACTTCACCATCCATTCTGAGGAAGACTGGGGCGGCAGGTAGCCTAGTGGTTAGAGCGTTGGGCCAGGAACCGTAAAGGTTGCTAGATTGATTCCCTGAGCTGACAAGGTAAAAATCTGTTGTTCTGCTCCTGAACAAGGCAGTTAACCTGCTGTCATTGTAAGTAAGAATTTGTTCTAAACTGACTTGCCTAGTTAAATAAAAAATCAGTTTGGAGTGACTGCAGACACAACATGACTAATGTTATGCTTCACACGTTCTGAACAATGGCTAACTTAATATTTCCATTTCTGATATTTGTGAGGGGGTGTGGTTACTGGCTGTCCTTATGAAGAGAACTGTAGGGGGTGTGGTTACTGGCTGTCCTTATGAAGAGAACTGTAGGGGGTGTGGTTACTGGCTGTCCTTATGAAGAGAACTGTAGGGGGTGTGGTTACTGGCTGTCCTTATGAAGAGAACTGTAGGGGGTGTGGTTACTGGCTGTCCTTATGAAGAGAACTGTAGGGGGTGTGGTTACTGGCTGTCCTTATGAAGAGAACTGTAGGGGGTGTGGTTACTGGCTGTCCTTATGAAGAGAACTGTAGGAGGTGTGGTTACTGGCTCTCCTTATGAAGAGAACTGTAGGGGGTGTGGTTACTGGCTGTCCTTATGAAGAGAACTTTAGGGGGTGTGGTTACTGGCTGTCCTTATGAAGAGAACTGTAGGGGGTGTGGTTACTGGCTGTCCTTATGAAGAGAACTGTAGGAGGTGTGGTTACTGGCTATCCTTATGAAGAGAACTGTAGGGGGTGTGGTTACTGGCTATCCTTATGAAGAGAACTGTAGGGGGTGTGGTTACTGGCTGTCCTTATGAAGAGAACTGTAGGGGGTGTGGTTACTGGCTGTCCTTATGAAGAGAACTGTAGGGGGTGTGGTTACTGGCTGTCCTTATGAAGAGAACTGTAGGGGGTGTGGTTACTGGCTGTCCTTATGAAGCGAACTGTAGGGGGTGTGGTTACTGGCTGTCCTTATGAAGAGAACTGTAGGGGGTGTGGTTACTGGCTGTCCTTATGAAGAGAACTGTAGGGTGGTTACTGGCTGTCCTTATGAGAACTGTAGGGGGTGTGGTTACTGGCTGTCCTTATGAAGAGAACTGTAGGGGGTGTGGTTACTGGCTGTCCTTATGAAGAGAACTGTAGGGGGTGTGGTTACTGGCTATCCTTATGAAGAGAACTGTAGGGGGTGTGGTTACTGGCTGTCCTTATGAAGAGAACTGTAGGGGGTGTGGTTACTGGCTGTCCTTATGAAGAGAACTGTAGGGGGTGTGGTTACTGGCTGTCCTTATGAAGAGAACTGTAGGGGGTGTGGTTACTGGCTGTCCTTATGAAGAGAACTGTAGGGGGTGTGGTTACTGGCTGTCCTTATGAAGAGAACTGTAGGGGGTGTGGTTACTGGCTGTCCTTATGAAGAGAACTGTAGGGGGTGTGGTTACTGGCTGTCCTTATGAAGAGAACTGTAGGGGGTGTGGTTACTGGCTGTCCTTATGAAGAGAACTGTAGGGGGTGTGGTTACTGGCTGTCCTTATGAAGAGAACTGTAGGGGGTGTGGTTACTGGCTGTCCTTATGAAGAGAACTGTAGGGGGTGTGGTTACTGGCTGTCCTTATGAAGAGAACTGTAGGGGGTGTGGTTACTGGCTGTCCTTATGAAGAGAACTGTAGGGGGTGTGGTTATTGGCTGTCCTTATGAAGCGAACTGTAGGGGGTGTGGTTACTGGCTATCTTTATGAAGAGAACTGTAGGGGGTGTGGTTACTGGCTATCCTTATGAAGAGAACTGTAGGGGGTGTGGTTATTGGCTGTCCTTATGAAGAGAACTGTAGGGGGTGTGGTTACTCGCTGTCCTTATGAAGAGAACTGTAGGGGGTGTGGTTACTGGCTATCCTTATGAAGATAACTGTAGGGGGTGTGGTTACTGGCTATCCTTATGAAGAGAACTGTAGGGGGTGTGGTTACTGGCTAGTGTCCTTATGAAGAGAACTGTAGGATGTGGAGTTAGTGGCTAGTGTCCTTATGAAGAGAACTGTAGGAGGTGGAGTTACTGGCTAGTGTCCTTATGAAGATAACTGTAGGAGGTGGAGTTAGTGTCTAGTGTCCTTATGAAGAGAACTTTAGGAGGTGGAGTTACTGGCTAGTGTCCTTATGAAGAAAACTGTAGGAGGTGGAGTTACTGGCAAGTGTCCTTATGAAGATAACTGTAGGAGGTGGAGTTACTGGCTAGTGTCCTTATGAAGAGAACTGTAGGAGGTGGAGTTTGTGGTTAGTGTCCTTATGAAGAGAACTGTAGGAGGTGGAGTTACTGGCTAGTGTCCTTATGAAGAGAACTTTAGGAGGTGGAGCTAGTGGCTAGTGTCCTTATGTAGAGAACTGTAGGAGGTGTGGTTACTGGCTAGTGTCCTTATGAAGAGAACTGTAGGATGTGGAGTTACTGGCTAGTGTCCTTATGAAGAGAACTGTAGGAGGTGTGGTTACTGGCTAGTGTCCTTATGAATAGAACTGTAGGAGGTGTGGTTACTGGTTAGTGTCCTTATGAAGAGAACTGTAGGAGGTGGAGTTACTGGCTAGTGTCCTTATGAAGAGAACTGTAGGAGGTGGAGTTACTGGCTAGTGTCCTTATGAAGAGAACTGTAGGAGGTGGAGTTAGTACATTGCCAGGCATGACTGATGTGAAGCTTCACTTGTCTGCAGTATCTACTGTAGTCTAATAGTCCCTGTGTTATCCTGTAGTGTAGTAGTGTAGTCTAATCGTCCCTGTGTTATCCTGTAGTGTAGTAGTGTAGTCTAATAGTCCCTGTGTTATCCTGTAGTGTAGTCTAATAGTCCCTGTGTTATCCTGTAGTGTAGTAGTGTAGTCTAATAGTCCCTGTGTTATCCTGTAGTGTATTAGTGTAGTCTAATAGTCCCTGTGTTATCCTGTAGTGTAGTAGTGTAGTCTAATAGTCCCTGTGTTATCCTGTAGTGTAGTGTAGCAGTGTGGTCTTTCCCTGGGGAGGGGCTCAGGCAGACAGTCAGGCAGGCGGGGGACGGGTGAATGGATGAGGGCACATTGGATTTGTTCTGCCAGGCCTCGTTACACTGTAGTCCCCACTGTAGTACTGACTGACATCCAGGGTGAGGCTATAGAGGCCCAGGCAGCTCAGTTCAAGGAGTAGAAACAGTGATAACTTGGATTTGTTTGTGTCTCTAACCTGTATTTCTCTGACAGTTATGGCATCTATTGGTTACTAGGGATGGCCATGAGTACTGAACGGGCATCACAACTCCATCTATTGGTTACTAGGGATGGACAGGAGTACTGAACGGGCATCACAACTCCATCTATCGGTTACTAGGGATGGTCATGAGTACTGAACGGTCGTCACAACTCCATCTATTGGTTACTAGGGATGGACAGGAGTACTGAACGGTCGTCACAACTCCATCTATTGGTTACTAGGGATGGACAGGAGTACTGAACGGGCATCACAACTCCATCTATTGGTTACTAGGGATGGACAGGAGTACTGAACGGTTGTCACAACTCCATCTATTGGTTACTAGGGATGGTCATGAGTACTGAACGGTTGTCACAACTCCATCTATCGGTTACTAGGGATGGCCATAAATACTGAACGGGCGTCACAACTCTATCTATTGGTTACTAGGGATGGTCATGAGTACTGAACGGTCATCACAACTCCATCTATCGGTTACTAGGGATGGACAGGAGTACCGAACGGTCATCACAACTCCATCTATCGGTTACTAGGGATGGACAGGAGTACTGAACGGGCATCACAACTCCATCTATTGGTTACTAGGGATGGACAGGAGTACTGAACGGGCATCACAACTCCATCTATCGGTTACTAGGGATGGCCATAAATACTGAACGGGCGTCACAACTCTATCTATTGGTTACTAGGGATGGTCATGAGTACTGAACGGTCATCACAACTCCATCTATCGGTTACTAGGGATGGACAGGAGTACCGAACGGTCATCACAACTCCATCTATCGGTTACTAGGGATGGACAGGAGTACTGAACGGTCATCACAACTCCATCTATTGGTTACTAGGGATGGACAGGAGTACTGAACGGTCATCACAACTCCATCTATTGGTTACTAGGGATGGACAGGAGTACTGAACGGGCATCACAACTCCATCTATTGGTTACTAGGGATGGCCATGAGTACTGGATGGGCATCACAACTCCATCTATCGGTTACTAGGGATGGCCATGAGTACTGGATGGGCATCACAACTCCATCTTTAACCAGATATATATATATATATATATATATATATATATATATATATATATATATTTCAAATACTGTAAAGCTATTATGTGGAATGTGCTTTGTGACTGCCCGAACAGGCAAATAAATGTTTATTTGTGAAAGAAAGTTCATTTTTGCCCTGAAGACAACGTTAATTTGCTTTGACTCAAGTGTTCCATTGTACTTGTGTATTTGCGGGGCATAACAAATAAGAAACCAAGCCAAGAATCACACAGTTCTTCTCCCTAAATTCCCTTTCCCCTCCGCGTCTACACACAAGCTCCCGTTAGGCCTACAGAAATACATATAAAACCTATCTAACTGTGTAACGTGTGCTGGGAGTCGGGAATCAAGTTCAGGGAGTGAATCATTTAATAAATAAATGTCTATAAAACGTGTCTAACTGTGTAACGTGTGTGCTGGGAGTCGGGAATCAAGTTCAGGGAGTGAATAATTTAATAAATAAATGTCTATAAAACGTATCTAACTGTGTAACGTGTACGCTGGGAGCCGGGAATCAAGTTCAGGGAGTGAATCATTTAATAAATAAATGAAAACATTATCCAAAACAAGAAACACGAACAACGCACAGACAGGAAACAGAAACAATAACGCCTGGGGAAGGAACCAAACGGAGGGACATAAATAGGGAAGGTGATCAGGGAGGTGATGGAGTCCAGGTGGGGCTGATGATACGCAGGTGCGCGTAACGATGGTGTCAGGTGTGCGCCATAACGAGCAGCCTGGTGACCTCGAGGCCGGAGAGAGAACACAAGTGACAATCTGATAAGATACGCAGGCTACATTCCTTCCCAAATGACGTCAGTTTTAGGGAAATATGTGTTTCAACAACGAGCTACAGTTTTGGAATAATTGCGCCCTGTCTATTTTCCGTATAGAAATCATTTGCGAACTGCTAGTGCCTAAGCTATAACCCCCCCCCCCTAAACATAGACAAGTTCCACACTGAAAATATGCAAAACCATTAGTTTTATAAAGACAAAGAGCGTATTTTCATCAGAATCATTGAGCCTATGCCTACTCACCAAACTGATGTTGTGGCCATAATTAATCCCCATGCATTGTTCAATGTGGAATTGTTCATCCATGTTTTTATTTTTATTACAAAGAACAGGCAGAATAAACTAAATCAAACGTCTGTATTTTGTAAAAAATAAATAAATACAGATATTGGTTTGTAACCCTGAATAAAATGATCTTTCAACTCACCAAATTGAGCCCTGTTTCAAATGATCTATCTTTGAGAGTCACTGCTTCACACTGGAAAAGGTTTTGGTTCTAAATTAACTAAATGAGGCTGTGCCATCGCACCATTGACTTCTATGAACGGACCACTGCTGAGGTTACTACCTTTTTAAAGATTGTGTTCCAGGAAATAATATAACCAGTTGATATTGCAGAGTGTGTTCCAGGATATAATATAACCAGTTGATATTGCAGAGTGTGTTCCAGGATATAATATAACCAGTTGATATTGCAGATTGTGTTCCAGGATATAATATAACCAGTTGATATTGCAGATTGTGTTCCAGGATATAATATAACCAGTTGATATTGCAGATTGTGTTCCAGGATATAATATAACCAGTTGATATTAGTGTGTTCCATGATATAATATAACCAGTTGATAGTACAGATTGTGTTCCATGAAATAATATAACCAGTTGATATTGCAGATTGTGTTCCAGGATATAATATAACCAGTTGATAGTACAGATTGTGTTCCATTATATAATATAACCAGTTGATATTGCAGATTGTGTTCCATTATATAATATAACCAGTTGATATTGCAGATTGTGTTCCATTATATAATATAACCAGTTGATATTGCAGATTGTGTTCCATTATATAATATAACCAGTTGATATTGCAGATTGTGTTCCATTATATAATATAACCAGTTGATATTGCAGATTGTGTTCCAGGATATAATATAACCAGTTGATAGTACAGATTGTGTTCCATTATATAATATAACCAGTTGATATTGCAGATTGTGTTCCATTATATAATATAACCAGTTGATATTGCAGATTGTGTTCCATTATATAATATAACCAGTTGATATTGCAGATTGTGTTCCATTATATAATATAACCAGTTGATATTGCAGATTGTGTTCCATTATATAATATAACCAGTTGATAGTACAGATTGTGTGCCAGGATATAATATAACCAGTTGATAGTACAGATTGTGTGCCAGGATATAATATAACCAGTTGATAGTACAGATTGTGTGCCAGGATATAATATAACCAGTTGATATTGCAGATTGTGTTCCATTATATAATATAACCAGTTGATAGTACAGATTGTGTTCCATTATATAATATAACCAGTTGATAGTACAGATTGTGTTCCATTATATAATATAACCAGTTGATATTGCAGATTGTGTTCCATTATATAATATAACCAGTTGATAGTACAGATTGTGTGCCAGGATATAATATAACCAGTTGATAGTGCAGATTGTGTGCCAGGATATAATATAACCAGTTGATAGTACAGATTGTGTTCCATTATATAATATAACCAGTTGATAGTACAGATTGTGTGCCAGGATATAATATAACCAGTTGATAGTACAGATTGTGTGCCAGGATATAATATAACCAGTTGATATTGCAGATTGTGTTCCATTATATAATATAACCAGTTGATAGTGCAGATTGTGTGCCAGGATATAATATAACCAGTTGATAGTACAGATTGTGTGCCAGGATATAATATAACCAGTTGATAGTACAGATTGTGTGCCAGGATATAATATAACCAGTTGATAGTACAGATTGTGTGCCAGGATATAATATAACCAGTTGATATTGCAGATTGTGTTCCATTATATAATATAACCAGTTGATAGTACAGATTGTGTTCCATTATATAATATAACCAGTTGATAGTACAGATTGTGTTCCATTATATAATATAACCAGTTGATATTGCAGATTGTGTTCCATTATATAATATAACCAGTTGATAGTACAGATTGTGTGCCAGGATATAATATAACCAGTTGATAGTGCAGATTGTGTGCCAGGATATAATATAACCAGTTGATAGTACAGATTGTGTTCCATTATATAATATAACCAGTTGATAGTACAGATTGTGTGCCAGGATATAATATAACCAGTTGATAGTACAGATTGTGTGCCAGGATATAATATAACCAGTTGATATTGCAGATTGTGTTCCATTATATAATATAACCAGTTGATAGTGCAGATTGTGTGCCAGGATATAATATAACCAGTTGATAGTACAGATTGTGTGCCAGGATATAATATAACCAGTTGATAGTACAGATTGTGTGCCAGGATATAATATAACCAGTTGATAGTACAGATTGTGTGCCAGGATATAATATAACCAGTTGATATTGCAGATTGTGTTCCATTATATAATATAACCAGTTGATAGTACAGATTGTGTGCCAGGATATAATATAACCA
>NW_027259500.1:0-22500 GCF_045791955.1 Oncorhynchus clarkii lewisi
GGGTGGAGACGAGGGAGACAGGGGGGAGACATAGGGAGATAGTGGAGAGACAGGGTGGAGACAGGGGGGGATAGTGGAGAGACAGGGTGGAGACAGGGGGAGATAGTGGAGAGACAGGGGAGAGACATGGGGAGATAGTGGAGAGACAGTAGGAGATAGTGGAGAGACAGGGTGGAGACACGGATAGACAGGGGGAGATGGTGGAGAGACAGGGTGGAGACGAGGGAGACATGGGGAGATAGTGGAGAGACAGGGTGGAGACAGGGGGGGATAGTGAAGAGACAGGGTGGAGACAGGGGGAGATAGTGGAGAGACAGGGTGGAGACAGGGGGGGATAGTGGAGAGACAGGGTAGAGACAGGGGGAGATAGTGGAGAGACAGGGTGGAGACAGGGGGAGATAGTGGAGAGACAGGGTGGAGACAGGGGGAGATAGTGGAGAGACAGGGTGGAGACATGGGGAGATAGGGGGGAGACATGGGGAGAGACAGGGGGGAGATAGTGGAGAGACAGGGTGGAGACAGGGGGAGATAGTGGAGAGACAGGGTGGAGACAGGGGGAGATAGGGGGGAGACATGGGGAGAGACAGGGGGGAGATAGTGGAGAGACAGGGTGGAGACAGGGGGAGATAGTGGAGAGACAGGGTGGAGACAGGGTGGAGACAGGGGGAGATAGGGGGGAGACAGGGGGGAGATAGTGGAGAGACAGGGTGGAGACAGGGGGAGATAGTGGAGAGACAGGGGGTATAGTGGAGAGACAGGGTGGAGACAGGGGGAGATAGTGGAGAGACAGGGGGTATAGTGGAGAGACAGGGTGGAGACAGGGGGAGATAGTGGAGAGACATGGGGAGTGAAAATGAGGAGACAGGAGAGCATGTAGAGGCACCAGAGAGAGGTTATGTCCCAAATAACACCCTATTGTAGAGCACTACTTTTGACCAGGGCCCCCCTCTATAAGGGTTCACAGCCTATCTTGTGACCAGGGCTCATATCCCCCCTCTATAAGGGTTCACAGCCTGTCTGTCGTACTCTGTTGACTAGTCTAAGGGCTAAAGTGGAGTGGCTTTAATATTCCCCAACACCGTGCTTCTACACCTGCATTGCTTGCTGTTTGGGGTTTTAGGCTGGGTTTCTGTACCCAGCCTTTGATTTTACCTTTATCTAACTAGGCAAGTCAGTTAAGAACAAATTCTTATTTTCAATGACGGCCTAGGAACAGTGGGTTAACTGCCTGTTCAGGGGCAGAACGACAGATTTGTACCTTGTCAGCTCGGGGATTTCGGGAACACTCTAACCACTAGGCTACACTGCCGCCCCACTTTGAGATATCAGCTGATGTACGAAGGGCTATATAAATACATTTGATTTGATTTGATCTCCATAACCCCTCTTTCAACTCTCTCCTCTCCACTGCAATACAACACAGAGGCAGGTCAAACTACTGCGCTCTACCGCAATAGTGCACAGATCATCGGAAACATTGAATCATCTGCGTAAACTACGAGTATGGAAATTCTACATCTCTTATTTCTACATTGACGTATTCTATTAGAAATAATAAGATTGGGAGGAAAAGCTGCACAAGAAAGGGTTGGTTTTAAATATAACATTTATTATACGAAGATAGAAATTATCCCGTGGAAGTGAGTCTTAGTCCGGAACATAGTTTGTGTGTTATAATAAGATAGAAATTATGATTGAAGGTAATAATATATAATATAATAAGACAATTTCTATCTTTGTATAACACGTGATTGAAGGTGTTCAACAAATTAATTCTACACATTTCGTTGCGAAGATACATTTTGTTTGCAGTTTTAAAGCATTTTTTTTTCTTCTGCAATTCTACACATTTTGTCATGATATCTAAGTGAAAGGGACTCAATGGGGCCCCCTGGAGGTTAGTACGTGCCCTGCGTGTGCCGTAAGCTAATTCAGCCTCTACAAGGTTCAAATAGCTGACTAGACTAACTTACCGAGGTAACATGTACATGTAGGTAGAATTATTTCTGTGTATTTAGTTAGTTAGTAAATAAATGATTAAGCCAATTGATGTACGGATGATTCATAGTGAAGACTGGGTTCGTGCAGATAACCAACAATTTACGACGTTTGGAATGAGACTAACGTGAGGTAAAGAATAACTCATTAATTAGAAGACTAATTGATCAGATATTAAAATATCTGAAGAGTTATATTTGGAAAATGATAACTTTGTAATCTGAATATTTTCCGTGGTGCCCCGACTACCTAGTTAATTAAATTGACATGATTAGTTTAATCACGTAATAATAATTACAGAGAATTGATTTGATAAAATAACAGTCCTCGCCTTTAATGATGCCAAAGAAACAACAATAGATAATAACAGAGAGTAGCAGCAGCGTAGAAGGGGGGGGGGGGGGGGGTGCAATGTAATGCAAATAGTCTGGGTAACCATTTGATTAGATGTTCAGGACTCTTATGGTATGGGGGTAGTACTTAGTACTTTGTTGAAGCACCTTTGGCAGCGATTACAGCCTCAAGTCTTCATAGGTATGACACTACAAGCTTGGCACACCTGTATTTGGGGAGTTTCTCCCATTCTTCTCTGCAGATCCTCTCAAGCTCTGTCAGGTTGGATGGGGAGCATTGATGCACAGCTATTTTCAGGTCTCTCCAGAGATGTTTGATCAGGTTCAAGTCCAGGCTCTGGCTGGGCCACTCAAGGACATTCAGAGACTTGTCCCGAAGCCACTCCTGCATTGTCTTGGCTGTGTGCTTAGGGTCGTTGTCCTGTTGGAAGGTGAACTTTCACTCCAGTCTGAGGTCCTGAGCGCTTTGGAGCAGGTTTTCATCAAGGATCTCTCTGTACTTTGCTCCGTTCATCTTTGCCTCAATCCTGACTAGTCTCCCAGTCCCTGCCTCTGAAAAACATCCCCACAACATGATGCTGCCACCACCATGCTTCACTGTAGGATGGTGGCTGGTTTCCTCCAGAAATGACACTTAGCATTCAGGCCGAAGAGTTCAATCTTGGTTTCATCAGACCAGAGAATCTTGTTTCTCATGGTCTGAAAGTCTTTAGGTGCCTTTTGGCAAACTCCAAGCGGGCTGTCATGTGCCTTTTACTGAGGAGTGGCTTCCGTCTGGCCACTCTGCCATAAAGGCATGATTGGGGGAGTGCTGCCGAGATGTTTGTCATTCTGGAAGATTCTCTCATCTCCACAGAGGAACTCTAGAGCTCTGTCAGCGTGACCATCGGGTTCTTGGTCACCTCCCTGACCAAGGCCCTTCTTCCCCGATTGCTCAGTTTGGCCGGGCTGCCAGCTCTAGGAAGAGTCTTGATGGTTCCAAACTTCTTCCATTTAAGAATGATGGAGGCCACTGTGTTCTTGGGGACCTTCAATACTGCAGAAATTTTTTGGTACCCTTCCCCAGATCTGTGCCTCGACACAATCATGTCTCGGAGCTCTACGGACAATTCCCTCAGCTTCATGGCTTGGTTTTTGCTCTGACATCCACTGTCAACTGTGGGACGTTATGGAGACAGGTGTGTGCCTTTCCAAATCATGTCCAATCAATTGAATTTAGCACAAGTGGACTCCAATCAAGTTGTAGAAACATTTCAAGGATGATCAATGGAAACAGGATGCACCTGAGCTCAATTTCAAGTCTCATAGCAGACGGTCTGAATACTTAGTGAAATAAGGTATTTCTGTTTTTAAATTTGAGTAAATTAGTAAACATTTCTAAAAACATGTTTTGGCTTTGTCATTGTGGTGTTTAGTAGAAGTTTTACGGAAGATGAATTAAAGGGATGTGTTTCAAATGGGCCCTGGTCTAAAGTAGTGCACTATATAGGGAATATGATGCTATGGGTCCTGGTCTAAAGTAGTGCACTATATAGGGAATAGGGTCCTGGTCTAAAGTAGTGCACTACATAGGGAATAGGGCTCTGGTCTAAGGTAGTGCACTATATAGGGAATAGGGCTCTGGTCTAAGGTAGTGCACTATATAGGGAATAGGGCCCTGGTCTAAAGTACTGCACTATATAGGGAATAGGGCTCTGGTCTAAAGCAGTGCACTACATAGGGAATAGGGTCCTGGTCTAAAGTAGTGCACTATGTAGGGAATAGGGTCCTGGTCTAAAGTAGTGCACTATGTAGGGAATAGGGTCCTGGTCTAAAGTAGTGCACTATGTAGGGAATGGGGTCCTGGTCTAAAATAGTGCACTATGTAGGGAATAGGGTCCTGGTTTATAGTAGTACCACTATATAGGGAATAGGGCCCTGGTCTAAAGTAGTGCAATATGTAGGGAATAGGGTCCTGGTCTAAAGTAGTGCACTATGTAGGGAATAGGGTCCTGGTCTAAAGTAGTGCACTACATAGGGAATAGGGCTCTGGTCTAAGGTAGTGCACTACATAGGGAATAGGGCTCTGGTCTAAAGTAGTGCACTATACAGGGAATAGGGTGCTATGGGCCCTGGTCTAAAGTAGTGCACTAACAATAAGATGGACACTTATTCTGATGGATGATGTGAGGAGAGGATGTGCTGCTGTGATTTACAGAAACAACCCCCCCACACACACACACACCTTGTGTGTTCCATTTCTATAAAATAGATGGAGAGATGGAGAGGAGGAGAGGAGGAGGAGAGATGGAGAGATGAGGAGAGATGGATAGATGGAGAGATGGAGAGGAGGAGAGATGGAAAGGAGGAGAGATGGAGAGATGAGGAGGAGAGATGAGGAGAGATGGAGAGGAGGGGAGATGGGGAGGAGGGATGGAGAGATGGAGATGGAGGAGAGATGGATAGCGAGAGAGGCAGAGAGAAGGAGAGATGGAGGAGAGGAGAGATGGAGAGAGAGCGAGAGAGGCAGAGAGAAGGAGAGGTGGAGGGTAGGAGAGGAGGAGAGATGGATAGCGAGAGAGGCAGAGAGAAGGAGAGGAGGGGAGATGAGGAGGAGAGATGAGGAAAGATGGAGAGGAGGAGAGATGAGGAGAGATGGAGAGGAGGAGAGATGGAGAGGAGGAGAGATGGAGAGATGGAGAGGAGAGATGAGGAGAGATGGAGAGGAGGGGAGATGGGGAGGAGAGGAGGAGAGATGGAGAGATGGAGATGGAGGAGAGATGGATAGCGAGAGAGGCAGAGAGAAGGAGAGATGGAGGAGAGGAGAGATGGGGAGAGAGCGAGAGAGGCAGAGAGAAGGAGAGATGGAGAGGAGGAGAGGAGGAGAGATGGAGGAGAGATGGATAGCGAGAGAGGCAGAGAGAAGGAGAGGAGGGGAGATGAGGAGGAGAGATGAGGATAGATGGAGAGATGAGGAGAGATGGAGAGGAGGAGAGAGGAGGAGAGATGGAGAGATGGCGAGAGATGGAGAGGAGGAGAGGAGGAGAGATGGAGAGATGGAGGAGAGGAGAGATGGAGAGGAGGAGAGATGGAGAGATGGAGGAGAGGAGAGATGGATAGTTAGAGAGGCAGAGAGAAGGAGAGGAGGGGAGAAGGGGAGGAGAGGAGGAGAGATGGAGGAGAGGAGAGATGGAGAGGAGGAGAGGAGGAGAGATGGAAAGATGGAGAGGAGGAGAGATGGAGAGATGGAGGAGAGGAGAGATGGATAGTGAGAGAGGCAGAGAGAAGGAGAGGAGGGGAGAAGGGGAGGAGAGGAGGAGAGATGAGGAGAGATGGAGAGGAGGGGAGATAGAGAGGAGAGGAGGAGAGATGGAGAGATGGAGGAGAGGAGAGATGGATAGCGAGAGAGGCAGAGAGAAGGAGAGGAGGGGAGATTGGGAGAAGGAGAGATGGAGATGGAGGAGAGATGGATAACGAGAGAGGCAGAGAGAAGGAGAGGAGGGGAGATGGGGAGAAGGAGAGATGGAGAGATGGAGATGGAGGAGAGATGGAGAGCGAGAGAGGCAGAGAGAAGGAGAGGAGGGGAGATGGGGAGAAGGAGAGATGGAGAGATGGAGATGGAGGAGAGATGGAGAGCGAGAGAGGCAGAGAGAAGGAGAGATGGAGATGGAGGAGAGGAGAGATGGAGAGGCAGAGAGGCAGAGAGATGGAGATGGTGGAGAGGAGAGATGGAGAGGCAGAGAGGCAGAGAGAAGGAGAGATGGAGATGGGGAGGAGAGGAGGAGAGATGGAGATGGAGGAGAGGAGAGATGGAGAGGCAGAGAGGCAGAGAGAAGGAGAGATGGAGATGGGGAGGAGAGGAGGAGAGATGGAGATGGAGGAGAGGAGAGATGGAGAGGCAGAGAGAAGGAGAGAAGGAGAGATGGAGATGAGAAGGAGATGGAGAGATGGAGAGCGAGAGGCAGAGAGAAGGAGAGATGGAGATGGAGGAGAGATGGAGAGCGAGAGAGGCAGAGAGAAGGAGAGATGGAGAGATGGATAGCGAGAGAGGCAGAGAGAAGGAGAGATGGAGAGATGGATAGCGAGAGAGGCAGAGAGAAGGAGAGAAGGAGAGATGGAGAGATGGATAGCGAGAGAGGCAGAGAGAAGGAGAATCCAACATGACCAGGAACTGAATCAGGGGTGGGCGATGTGGCCTAAAAATGATATCTAGATTTATTATGGGCAATTCACGATATATACAGTATATATATTATTATTTTATTCGTTTAATCTTTAATCTTGGACAATTAAAGGTCAATAGACCGCATTTCAAACAGTTGGGAACAACCTAATGAATTCAGGGCTTGTAAAATTGTACCAAGGATCAAATGTAAGCTTTCAACCTTAATAAGACCCACCAATTATTTTATTATTTTATCAAAATAGTTTAACCTGCTTTTATGCAACAATAACTCATCTGACTTTCAAGTCTGTCTATGAAAATGTCATTTTTGTTCTAAATATAACCAGAACCATGAATAATGCACATTCACTAATGATGACCGACTTCTGGTAGCAGAACATTACCACGGCATTCTAGAACATTACCACGTCATTCTAGAACATTACCACGTCATTCTAGAACATTACCACGTCATTCTAGAACATTACCACGGCTTTCTAGAACATTACCACGTCATTCTAGAACATTACCACAGCATTCTAGAACATTACCACGGCTTTCTAGAACATTACCACGTCATTCTAGAACATCACCACGGCTTTCTAGAACATTACCACATCATTCTAGAACATTACCACGGAATTCTAGAACATTACCACGTCATTCTAGAACATTACCACGTCATTCTAGAACATTACCACGTCATTCTAGAACATTACCACGTCATTCTAGAACATTACCACGTCATTCTAGAACATTACCACGGCTTTCTAGAACATTACCACGTCATTCTAGAACATTACCACGGAATTCTAGAACATTACCACGTCATTCTAGAAAATTACCACGTGATTCTAGAACATTACCACGTCATTCTAGAACATTACCACAGCATTCTAGAACATTACCACGTCATTCTAGAACATTACCGCGTCATTCTAGAAAATTACCACGTGATTCTAGAACATTACCACGTCATTCTAGAACATTACCACGGCATTCTAGAACATTACCACAGCATTCTAGAACATTTTCACGTCATTCTAGAACCTTACCACGTCATTCTAAAACATTACCACGGCATTCTAGAACATTACCGCGTCATTCTATAACATTACCACGGCATTCTATAACATTACCACGGCATTCTATAACATTACCATGTCATTCTATAACATTACCATGTCATTCTATAACATTACCACGTCATTCTAGAACATTACCACGTCATTCTAGAACATTACCACGTCATTCAAGAACATTACCATGTCATTCTAGAACATTACCACGGAATTCTAGAACATTACCACGGCATTCTATAACATTACCACGGCATACTAGAACATTACCACAGCATTCTAGAACATTACCATGTCATTCTAGAACATTACCACGGAATTCTAGAACATTACCACGGCATTCTATAACATTACCACGGCATACTAGAACATTACCACAGCATTCTAGAACATTACCACAGCATTCTAGAACATTACCACAGCATTCTAGAACATTACCACATTATTCTAGGACATTACCACGGCATTCTAGACCATTACCACGGCATTCTAGAACATTACCACAGCGTTCTAGAACATTACCACGTTATTCTAGAACATTACCACAGCATTCTAGAACATTACCACAGCATTCTAGAACATTACCACATTATTCTAGGACATTACCACGGCATTCTAGACCATTACCACAGCATTCTAGAATATTACCATGGCATTCTAGAACATTACCACAGCATTCTAGAACATTACCATGGCACTCTAGAACATTACCACAGCATTCTAGAACATTACCATGGCATTCTAGAACATTACCACAGCATTCTAGAACATTACCACAGCATTCTAGAACATTACCACAGCATTCTAGAACATTACCACGGGTCTCATTAACAATCTCTCAAGCACAAGTCCACTGTCAGTGAGAAGCCTGCTAGTCTTTATTTTTAGTCCAACTTGGATCTACTTGCTTCCTAACAAGGTAGGACAGTTATACTGTTATGAACACACCTCTCTGTCAAGTCTCACATTGTCTGAACAACAACAGCCTGTTCACTTTGTTGTAGATGTTGAAATCAAGAGGCCTTCCTGGATAAGATGCTAATTTCTCAGAATGAGAACGAGTTGACAGAAACGTAGCATTTTCCTGGATAAGATGCTAATTTCTCAGAATAAGAACGAGTTGACAGAAACGTAGCATTTTCCTGGATAAGATGCAAATTTCTCAGAATGAGGACGAGTTGACAATCCCTCAGACAAATGCATATTTTTATGCTCAGAACAGACTACACAGCTAACACATAACAGTCTGTGGCCAAACGCAGAGCGACAGAAACGGAGCATTTTCCACCATCAGGTTCATTGATTCTCCCGTCTTAGTAGAGTCTGTTCTGTTCAACGATTTGAGTGAGATGGTACACAGTGACCACAGCACAGAAGGAGGAGGGGCTTGGTGTCTGTGGAGTGGGAAGGTACACAGTGACCACAGCACAGAAGGAGGAGGGGCTTGGTGTCTGTGGAGTGGGAAGGTACACAGTGACCACAGCACAGAAGGAGGAGGGGCTTGGTGTCTGTGGAGTGGGAAGGTACACAGTGACCTCAACACAGAAGGAGGAGGGGCTTGGTGTCTGTGTTGGGGGAAGGTACACAGTTACCTCAACACAGAATGAGGAGGGGCTTGGTGTCTGTGTTGGGGCAAGGTACACAGTGACCTCAAAACAGAAGGAGGAGGGGCTTGGTATCTGTGGAGTGGGAAGGTACACAGTGACCACAACACAGAAGGAGGAGGGGCTTGGTGTCTGTGTTGGGGGAAGGTACACAGTGACCTCAACACAGAAGGAGGAGGGGCTTGGTGTCTGTGGAGTGGGAAGGTACACAGTGACCACAGCACAGAAGGAGGAGGGGCTTGGTGTCTGTGGAGTGGGAAGGTACACAGTGACCACAGCACAGAAGGAGGAGGGGCTTGGTGTCGGTGGAGTGGGAAGGTACACAGTGACCACAGCACAGAAGGAGGAGGGGCTTGGTGTCTGTGGAGTGGGAAGGTACACAGTGACCACAGCACAGAAGGAGGAGGGGCTTGGTGTCTGTGTTGGGGCAAGGTACACAGTGACCTCAAAACAGAAGGAGGAGGGGCTTGGTATCTGTGTTGGGGATGAGCAGTCAATCTGTTGCTATCAGAGTAGATGTGAACCACCTGAACACCTCAAAACCAAACTCTTGTAACTGAATCTTTAGTTCTGTTTATAGAGCTGTAAGAGTTCGGGCTATTTATGAATTGTTCTGTCTGGATAAAGTTATCAAGCAGGCTTCATTTGATGTAGAGTACCAGACAATTAGTTATCTATCTATCTATCTCTCTCTCTCTCTAGAGTACCAGACAATTAGTTAACGGATGTCAAGTTTGTTCATAGAAGACCAACAGACACCCCCTCGTCTCTCTCTCTCTCATTTCTCCTCTGTCCTCTCTCTCTCTCTCTCTCTCTCTCTCTCTCTCTCTTATGTTAAACCCATTCACCTCTAACACAATCCATAAACCAGACAATTAGTCAATTCAAGTTTGTCCATAGAAGACCAACAGACACCCCCTTCTCTCTCTCTCTCTCTCTCTCTCTCTCTCTCTCTCTCTCTCTCTCTCCCCATTCACCTCTAACACAATCCATAAACCAATGCTAGCCCAGTCTACTGGCTACTGATAGGACTAGAGACTGATAGTCTAACAACACACTGATAAGCTTATTTTAGACCTAAGTTACCATTCTGGTGATACATCAGGCTACGAGTCATTAGAATACATCAAACAGACTGATCCACCAATCAAATCTAAAATCATTTGAAAAAAGCTTCACCTCTCGAGTCTTTCTCTAGAAGGTTTTCGCAGGTTCCTTCAGGTCATCCTCGTGCCACCAAGTCCGAGCAGGAATCTGTGCTCCCGGCGAAGGATGACATGACTCTCTGCTTCAGCATGCTTTCAAGCTGCGTGGTGAGCTAGCTCTCTCTCTCTCTCTCTCTCGGTCTCTCTCTCTCTCCCATCTGTCTCTCTCTCTCTCTCTCTGTCTCTCTCTCCCACTACGCTCCTCTCTTCACTCTACACGCTTGTGAGCTCTCTCTCTCTCTCTGTCTCTCTCTCTCTGTCTCTCTCTCTCTCTCTCTCTCTGTCTCTCTCTCTCCCACTACGCTCCTCTCTTCACTCCTCACGCTGGTGAGCTCTCTCTGTCTCTCTCTCTCTCTGTCTCTCTCTCTGTCTCTCTCTCTCCCACTACGCTCCTCTCTTCACTCTACACGCTGGTGAGCTCTCTCTCTCTCTCTTTCCTTCTCTCCACACCGGGCACAGACGTCAGTTCAACGTCTAATTTTGACTTACATGTGGTTGATTTGTTAACTAATGTGAAATCAATTTCATTGGATGGTTAAAAGTTGGGTGAAAATAATACCCTTTGATGTTGAGGACTTTAGATCCAATCAATTTTCATTGTTTCAGCTCATCACATAGATTTTGACCAAGGGGGTCTCTCATGTTCTCCTTCCCGCTCTCTCTCAAACACACTTCACTCTTCATTTTTTGTTTAAATAAAACACTAATACATTTATTTTATTTTTTTTAAACATTTTGATTGAAACAGTCAACACACACAAGGAGACACACAGAGGCACGCCGCTGGGAACTCAGAGAGCAGAACAGGACGAGCATCCCTCCGTTACACCGCGCAAAGAAATCTGTCTTCTGTTCTATTTCCGCTCGCGCTCCTCAGACCCGAAATATTTCTCTTCCTTTCTAACTCTCTCTTTGACTCACCCTACTCATAGAGAAACACCAATGACATCTTCCTCTCTTTCATAGTGAAACACCAATGACATCCTCCTCTCTTTCATGTGAAACACCAATGATATCCTCCTCTCTTTCATAGTGAAACACCAATGACATCCTCCTCTCTTAATGTGAAACACCAATGACATCCTCCTCTCTTTCATGTGAAACACCAATGATATCCTCCTCTCTTTCATAGTGAAACACCAATGACATCCTCCTCTCTTTCATGTGAAACACCAATGATATCCTCCTCTCTTTCATAGTGAAACACCAATGACATCCTCCTCTTTTAATGTGAAACACCAATGATATCCTCCTCTCTTTTAATGTGAAACACCAATGATATCTTCCTCTTTTAATGTGAAACACCAATGACATCCTCCTCTCTTTCATAGTGAAACACCAATGATATCCTCCTCTCTTTCATGTGAAACACCAATGATATCCTCCTCTCTTTCATAGTGAAACACCAATGACATCCTCCTCTCTTTCATAGTGAAACACCAATGACATCCCCCTCTCTATCATGTGAAACACCAATGACATCCCCCTCTCTATCATGTGAAACACCAATGACATCCTCCTCTCTTTCATGTGAAACACCAATGACATCTTCCTTTCTTTCATAGTGAAACACCAATGACATCCCCCTCTCTTTCATAGTGAAACATCAATGATATCCTCCTCTCTTTCATGTGAAACACCAATGATATCCTCCTTTCTTCTTTCACGTGAAACACCAATGACATCCTCCTTTCTTTCATAGTGAAACACCAATGATATCCTCCTCTCTTTCATAGTGAAACACCAATGATATCCTCCTCTCTTTCATGTGAAACACCAATGACATCCTCCTTTCTTCTTTCATGTGAAACACCAATGATATCCTCCTTTCTTTCATAGTGAAACACCAATGACATCCTCCTCTTTTAATGTGAAACACCAATGACATCCTCCTTTCTTTCATAGTGAAACACCAATGATATCCTCCTCTCTTTCATGTGAAACACCAATGACATCCTCCTCTTTTAATGTGAAACACCAATGACATCCTCCTTTCTTTCATGTGAAACACCAATGACATCCTCCTTTCTTTCATAGTGAAACACCAATGATATCCTCCTCTCTTTCATAGTGAAACACCAATGATATCCTCCTCTCTTTCATGTGAAACACCAATGACATCCTCCTCTTTTAATGTGAAACACCAATGATATCCTCCTCTCTTTCATAGTGAAACACCAATGATATCCTCCTTTCTTTCATAGTGAAACACCAATGATATCCTCCTCTCTTTCATAGTGAAACACCAATGATATCCTCCTCTCTTTCATGTGAAACACCAATGACATCCTCCTCTTTTAATGTGAAACACCAATGACATCCTCCTCTTTTAATGTGAAACACCAATGACATCCTCCTCTCTTTCATAGTGAAACACCAATGACATCCTCCTCTCTTTCATAGTGAAACACCAATGACATCATCCTCTCTTTCATAGTGAAACACCAATGACATCCTCCTCTCTTTCATAGTGAAACACCAATGACATCCTCCTCTCTTTCATAGTGAAACACCAATGACATCCTCCTCTCTTTCATAGTGAAACACCAATGATATCCTCCTCTCTTTCATAGTGAAACACCAATGATATCCTCCTCTCTTTCATAGTGAAACACCAATGACATCCTCCTCTCTTTCATAGTGAAACACCAATGACATCTTCCTCTCTTTCATAGTGAAACACCAATGACATCTTCCTCTCTTTCATGTGAAACACCAATGACATCTTCCTCTCTTTCATAGTGAAACACCAATGACATCTTCCTCTCTTTCATGTGAAACACCAATGATATCCTCCTCTCTTTCATAGTGAAACACCAATGACATCTTCCTCTCTTTCATGTGAAACACCAATGATATCCTCCTCTCTTTCATAGTGAAACACCAATGATATCCTCCTCTCTTTCATAGTGAAACACCAATGACATCCTCCTCTCTTTCATGTGAAACACCAATGACATCCTCCTCTCTTTCATAGTGAAACACCAATGACATCCTCCTCTCTTTCATAGTGAAACACCAATGACATCTTCCTCTCTTTCATAGTGAAACACCAATGACATCCTCCTCTCTTTCATAGTGAAACACCAATGACATCCTCCTCTTTTAATGTGAAACACCAATGACATCCTCCTCTCTTTCATAGTGAAACACCAATGACATCCTCCTCTCTTTCATAGTGAAACACCAATGATATCCTCCTCTCTTTCATAGTGAAACACCAATGACATCCTCCTCTCTTCCATAGTGAAACACCAATGACATCCTCCTCTCTTCCATAGTGAAACACCAATGACATCCTCCTCTCTTTCATGTGAAACACCAATGACATCTTCCTCTCTTTCATGTGAAACACCAATGATATCCTCCTTTCTTCTTTCATAGTGAAACACCAATGACATCCTCCTCTCTTTCATAGTGAAACACCAATGACATCCTCCTCTCTTCCATAGTGAAACACCAATGACATCTTCCTCTCTTTCATAGTGAAACACCAATGACATCCTCCTCTCTTTCATAGTGAAACACCAATGACATCCTCCTCTCTTCCATAGTGAAACACCAATGACATCCTCCTCTCTTTCATAGTGAAACACCAATGACATCCTCCTCTCTTTCATAGTGAAACACCAATGACATCTTCCTCTCTTTCATAGTGAAACACCAATGACATCCTCCTCTCTTCCATAGTGAAACACCAATGACATCCTCCTCTCTTTCATAGTGAAACACCAATGACATCCTCCTCTCTTTCATAGTGAAACACCAATGACATCCTCCTCTCTTCCATAGTGAAACACCAATGACATCCTCCTCTCTTTCATAGTGAAACACCAATGACATCCTCCTCTCTTTCATAGTGAAACACCAATGACATCCTCCTCTCTTTCATAGTGAAACACCAATGACATCTTCCTCTCTTTCATAGTGAAACACCAATGACATCCTCCTCTCTTTCATAGTGAAACACCAATGACATCCTCCTCTCTTTCATAGTGAAACACCAATGACATCCTCCTCTCTTTCATAGTGAAACACCAATGATATCCTCCTCTCTTTCATAGTGAAACACCAATGATATCCTCCTCTCTTTCATAGTGAAACACCAATGACATCCTCCTCTCTTTCATAGTGAAACACCAATGACATCCTCCTCTCTTTCATAGTGAAACACCAATGACATCTTCCTCTCTTCTCTTCCATGTTGTAACGAAATTCGTCTTCCTCTGACGAGGAGTATGAAAGATTGGACCAATGTGCAGCGTGGTAAGTGTTCGTCATTTTTAATGAAAATACAAAATAACAAAGAGAAAGAACGAAACGAAACCGAAACAGTCCTGTCTGGTGAAGACACAGAAAACAATCACCCACAACTCAAGTCGGAAAAAGAGGCTGCCTAAGTATGGTTCTCAATCAGAGACAACGAACGACACCTGCCTCTGATTGAGAACCATACCAGGCCAAACACATAAATACAACATAGAAAATAGAACATAGACAACCCACCCCAACTCACGCCCTGACCAAACTAACACCCAGACGTAATGAAGGAACTACGGTCAGGACGTGACACAGAAACTACTCTGTCATACAGTACAGATTAAATGTTTTGTTGTCCTCGGCTACCTGGCTAAAATGTTTTCTCGCCTAACTTCCTTTAAATGGGCAACAATTATTTCTTATTATTATGTTTTATTTAACTTGGAAAATCAGTTCTTAAGAACAAATTCTTATTTATAATGACGGCCTACCCCGGACGATGCTTGGCCAATAGTGTGCGCCGACCTATGGGACTCCCAATCATGGCCGGATGTGATACAGCCTGGAATCAAACCAGGGACTGTAGTGACACCTCTTGCACTGAGATGCAGTGCCTTAGACCGCTGCGCCACTCGGGAGCCAGCTAGTTAACGTTAGCATTCTACATCTAGCTACATGTTGAACTTCCATCCTCTCAGATCAGGGGCACAACAGTGTATGAATTTATGGCTGGATCAGAATCCCCGTTATAATCATTGGCCAGTACGGAGAACTAAGTAAAACCACAAGTCCAAATCCCCATCTCCATCCAGGGATAATTTAGGAAGGAGCCTATTTTAGCTAGCTAGCCAGTCACCGGAGGACAACAACACAACGAGATGCAACAATTATACTTGTTTTTCTGTCAATGATGTTTTGCTTTTGACGTGATGTGATTGGTGTGAAGCCAAATCCAAAATGACTTCCCTTGGCACTTTTTGTTTGTTTGTTGGTGCAGCAGGACCAATCACAGTTGAGTTCGCTCAGTCTAGCTCAAAGCGAATTGGTTAATGAATCAACGAATACTATTTTTGACCAAACAGCAACATGACCTACACGTATAGAGACAGAGGGGGGTGCTGTTTTGATCACTCGGATACTTCCCCAGGGGGTGTGAGAGACATTCAGCCTCTTGTGAATTGAAGGAAAACAACGTATCACAGAGAGACGAAAGATCCAATATTGTATGTTATTTATTTAACATGTATATTCTTCTGGGAAGCCTGGCTTGCCTTGGCTTCCATGAACACATGCCACTGAGGTTGTTGTCACGTAGCTAGGAGTGGTGGGTGCGGAGAGAGCAGAGGTTTAGAGAAAACCTTATTTACTCCGGTAAGGTCATGCCAACAACAACAACAGGTGAAAATAATGACCAACCCCAAAACAGGACACCAAACAGTCCAAAAATAAACCACACACAAACAGAACAGAGAACAAGCACCAAAGCAGTTCGGGCATAAAAGGTTTACATAGCCCTAAACCAAACCGAGAGATCGAGAGCTGATAGGTGGAAAATCCCACAGGAAATCAGTCCATTCCTTTTCCCCCACAATCCTATAACAGCTATAGCTACAGGTTAATATTTTCCTATTCGTTGCTGTTGTTGGAACAGACCAGTTAATAGCTATCAACTTTCACAGTCTCACGGAAAATTTCGAAGTTGTTCCAAACGTCAAATTTCAAAGTGTTTAAAGTTACTTTTAAAGCATTGACACCAAATGGTTAAGGTAAGGGTTAAGATTTGGATTTGGGCTTAAAACAATCGTATAAAACAACTAACCTATTGGTAGATTTGAACTTGCAGCCTTTGGAATCAGAGGCAATCAGAAGCAATCAGAGGGAATCAGAGGCAATCAGAGGCAATCAGAGGGAATCAGAGGGAATCAGAGGGAATCAGAGGGAATCAGAGGCAATCAGAGGGAATCAGAGGGAATCAGAGGGAATCAGAGGGAATCAGAGGCAATCAGAGGGAATCAGAGGGAATCAGAGGGAATCAGAGGGAATCAGAGGCAATCAGAGGGAATCAGAGGGAATCAGAGGGAATCAGAGGGAATCAGAGGGAATCAGAGGCAATCAGAGGGAATCAGAGGGAATCAGAGGGAATCAGAGGCAATCAGAGGGAATCAGAGGGAATCAGAGGCAATCAGAGGGAATCAGAGGCAAGTGCACATTCCCATCCTGCGTCGAATACGGACTTGTTTCACGGGTGACCTGGCTACTTAGTAATACTTCACACTGCAGTGGTGAGAAGGAGGAGGAAGAGGAGGAAGAGGAGGAGAAGCACTCGCTATGCGTGGCCGGTAAGCACTGCCAGCGAGGTTTCCGCGGCTTGGATCAGCGCCAGCTCCGTGGGCTCTGTATCCTGTGGCGGGGGTGTGTGTGTGTGTTGCTGCAGTTGTCATGGTGCCAATTGGAGTGTGGTGCCTTTGTTGCTGCGGAGATGAGATGAGTTGTGGTAACTTGGTTGCTGTGGAGATGAGATGTGGTAACTTGGTTGCTGTGGAGATGAGATGAGCGTGGAGGCTCTCTCTGTCCTGTTCTCTTCACTGCAGCTCTCTTTCGCTCTATCCTCCCTCGCTCTCTCTCTCTCTCTTTACCCCTCTCTCCTTTCCTCTCTCTCTTTCTGCCCCCCCACCTCTCTCTCTCTCTTTACCCCTCTCTCCTTTCCTCTCTCTCTTTCTGCCCCCCCACCTCTCTCTCTCTCTTTACCCCTCTCTCCTTTCCTCTCTCTCTTTCTGCCCCCCCACCTCTCTCTCTCTCTTTACCCCTCTCTCCTTTTCTCTCTCTCTTTCTGCCCCCCCACCTCTCTCTATTTCTCTCACTCCCCCTCCCTCTCTTTCTCTCTATACCTTTTCATTGTGCTCTCTCTCTCCATTTAACCCCTCCCTCCTTTTTCATCTTCCCGTGGTGCATGCTGGGCATATCTTGTTTCAGTAAAGTATTTTTGACAGCATGTTCTCTCCTGCCCCCCTCGTGTCCCGTGTGAAACCGCTCCCGTCCATCCAGCCATCTTCTCCCATTCATCACGACCACCACCCAAGTCCCATCTTATTACAATGTCTGTTACCGTGACCACCACCCAAGTCCCATCTCATTACAATGTCTGTTACCGTGACCACCACCCAAGTCCCATCTCATTACAATGTCTGTTACCATGACCACCACCCAAGTCCCATCTCATTACAATGTCTGTTACCGTGACCACCACCCAAGTCCCATCTCATTACAATGTCTGTTACCGTGACCACCACCCAAGTCCCATCTCATTACAATGTCTGTTACCGTGACCACCACCCAAGTCCCATCTCATTACAATGTCTGTTACCGTGACCACCACCCAAGTCCCATCTCATTACAATGTCTGTTACCGTGACCACCACCCAAGTCCCATCTCATTACAATGTCTGTTACCACGACCACCACCCAAGACGCATCTCATTACAATGTCTGTTACCATGACCACCACCCAAGTCCCATCTCATTACAATGTCTGTTACCGTGACCACCACCCAAGTCCCATCTCATTACAATGTCTGTTACCACGACCACCACCCAAGTCCCATCTCATTGCAATGTCTGTTACCATGACAATCGAAACTGACAAGCAGTTTCAGTTCACCTGCAGGGCTCGATGACCTCGACCCAGACCTCCCTCCATAGACCCCCACTTAATCACACCTGTCAATCAACTCAGAAGGCGGGCCTATCACCCCATAGACCAGGGATGGGCAACTGGCAGTCCGACCCCCTTCTGAAGTCCCTCGGATTAAAATATATACTTTCTAAAAAACTTTTGAGGGGAGGGCTCAGTCGGGGTCTCAACTTACTGTTGCTAGGTAGAACAGTAGAATACACAACGTGCAATTTAGAAATGTGGCTGTGCATCAATCAATCAATCAATCAATCAAATGTATTTATAAAGCCCTTCGTACATCAGCTGATATCTCAAAGTGCTGTACAGAAACCCAGCCTAAAACACCAAACAGCAAGCAATGCAGGTGTAGAAGCACGGTGGCTAGGAAAAACTCCCTAGAAAGGCCAGAACCTAGGAGGAAACAGAGAGGAACCAGGCTATGAGGGGTGGCCAGTCCTCTTCTGGCTGTGCAGGGAGGAGATAAGAGAACCTAGGAAGAAACCTAGAGATCAGCAGTTTCTCTCTTATATCAGTCACTGATAGTCAGTCAATTAGCACATGTCAGCTACATTTTTTTTCTCTTCCGATTAATGAATGAGTCTAGTCAGCTAACTAAACTTTGTTATCATGGTCAAATTACCTCCGTAGATTTTGTTAGTCACTCTCACTCAGATATCATATTAAAAACTGAAAACATTTCTCTCCAACCTATCGCAAAACGTGTAGAATTGCTGGAAACTTGCTTTAAAACGGTAACATTTTCTCTACACCACATGGCACATTGTGTAGAATTGCATGAAATGAACAACAAAACATCTTGTTTGAATGTGGGTACGCATGATGAGTTCATGATGAGTTCAGATTGTGGCCCCCACCCCCATCAAAGTTGCCCATCCCTACCATTGACTCACACTCAATCACACCTGTCAATCAAATGAGAAGGTGGGCCAATCACCCCATAGACTCACACTCAATGACACCTGTCAATCAAATGAGAAGGTGGGCCTATAGCCCATAGACTCACGCTCAATGACACCTGTCAATCAAATGAGAAGGTGGGCCTATAGCCCCGTAGACTCACGCTCAATGACACCTGTCAATCAAATGAGAAGGTGAGCCAATCACCCAGTAGACTCCTAAAAAACTGAGCGAGAGACAAACATACACACAATCAGAGACATGGATAGGAAGGAGGGAAGGATGGATGGAGGGAGGAAGGGATGATTTGTTTAGAGATCAAAAGCCATTCTCTACCGGCTCACACGGTATGGCGCGGCTCACACGGTAGGGCACGGCTCACACGGTAGGGCGCGGCTCACACGGTAGGGCGCGGCTCACACGGTAGGGCGCGGCTCACACGGTAGGGCGCGGCTCACACGGTAGGGCGCGGCTCACACGGTAGGGCGCGGCTCACACGGTAGGGCGCGGATCAGCTGGTAGGGCGCGGATCAGACGGTAGGGCGTGGCTCACACGGTAGGGCACGGCTCACACGGTAGGGCGCGGCTCACACGGTAGGGCGCGGCTCAGACGGTAGGGTGTGGCTCAGCTGGTAGGGCGCGGCTCAGACGGTAGGGCGCGGCTCACACGGTAGGGCGCGGATCAGATGGTAGGGCGCGGCTCAGACGGTAGGGCGCGGCTCAGCTGGAAGGGCGCGGCTCAGACGGTAGGGCGCGGATCAGATGGTAGGGCGCGGCTCAGACGGTAGGGCGCGGCTCAGCTGGAAGGGCGCGGCTCAGACGGTAGGGAGCAGATCAGACTGTAGGGCGCAGCTCAGACGGTAGAGAGCGGCACTTGCAATGTCAGGGATGTGGGTTTGATTCCCACGGGGAATCTATCCTGAAACTATCCTGTTGACAAGAACATGTCTGATTAAAATGACATCTTTATGACATCCCACAGAGACATCTTCCCTCTTCCAAGACTATCTGGGTCCTGTATGGCTCAGAGTATCTGGGTCCTGTATGGCTCAGAGTATCTGGGTCCTGTATGGCTCAGAGTATCTGGGTCCTGTATGATTCAGAGTATCTGGGTCCTGCATGGCTCAGAGTATCTGGGTCCTGTATGGCTCACAGAGTATCTGGGTCCTGTATGGCTCAGAGTATCTGGGTCCTGCATGGCTCAGAGTATCTGGGTCCTGCATGGCTCAGAGTATCTGGGTCCTGTATGGCTCAGAGTATCTGTGTCCTGTATGGCTCAGAGTATTTGGGTCCTGTATGGCTCACAGAGTATCTGGGTCCTGTATGGCTTACAAAGTATCTGGGTCCTGTATGGCTCACAGAGTATCTGGGTCCTGTATGGCTCAGAGTATCTGGGTCCTGTATGGCTCACATAGTATCTGGGTCCTGTATGGCTCAGAGTATCTGGGTCCTGTATGGCTCAGAGAGTATCTAGGTCCTGTATGGCTCAGAGTATCTGGGTCCTGTATGGCTCACAGAGTATCTGGGTCCTGTATGGCTCACAGAGTATATGGATCCTGTATGGCTCAGAGTATATGGGTCCTGTATGGCTCAGAGTATCTGGGTCCTGTATGGCTCAGAGTATCTGGGTCCTGTATGGCTCAGAGTATCTGGGTCCTGTATGGCTCAGAGAGTATCTGGGTCCTGTATGGCTCAGAGTATCTGGGTCCTGTATGGCTCACAGAGTATATGGGTCCTGTATGGCTCAGAGTATCTGGGTCCTGTATAGCTCATAGTATCTGGGTCCTGTATGGCTCATAGTATCTGGGTCCTGTATGGCTCAGAGTATCTGGGTCCTGTATGGCTCAGAGTATCTGGGTCCTGTATGGCTCAGAGTATCTGGGTCCTGTATGATTCAAAGTATCTGGGTCCTGTATGGCTCAGAGTATCTGGGTCCTGCATGGCTCAGAGTATCTGGGTCCTGCATGGCTCAGAGTATCTGGTTCCTGTATGGCTCAGAGTATCTGTGTCCTGTATGGCTCAGAGTATTTGGGTCCTGTATGGCTCACAGAGCATCTGGGTCCTGTATGGCTCACAAAGTATCTGGGTCCTGTATGGCTCACAGAGTATCTGGGTCCTGTATGGCTCAGAGTATCTGGGTCCTGTATGGCTCACATAGTATCTGGGTCCTGTATGGCTCAGAGTATCTGGGTCCTGTATGGCTCAGAGAGTATCTAGGTCCTGTATGGCTCAGAGTATCTGGGTCCTGTATGGCTCACAGAGTATCTGGGTCCTGTATGGCTCACCGAGTATATGGGTCCTGTATGGCTCACAGAGTATATGGATCCTGTATGGCTCAGAGTATATGGGTCCTGTATGGCTCAGAGTATCTGGGTCCTGTATAGCTCAGAGTATCTGGGTCCTGTATGGCTCAGAGTATCTGGGTCCTGTATGGCTCAGAGAGTATCTGGGTCCTGTATGGCTCAGAGTATCTGGGTCCTGTATGGCTCACAGAGGATATGGGTCCTGTATGGCTCAGAGTATCTGGGTCCTGTATAGCTCATAGTATCTGGGTCCTGTATGGCTCATAGTATCTGGGTCCTGTATGGCTCAGAGTATCTGGGTCCTGTATGGCTCAGAGTATCTGGGTCCTGTATGGCTCAGATTATCTGGGTCCTGTATGGCTCAGAGTATCTGGGTCCTGTATGATTCAAAGTATCTGGGTCCTGTATGGCTCAGAGTATCTGGGTCCTGTATGGCTCAGAGTATTTGGGTCCTGTATGGCTCAGAGAGTATCTGGGTCCTGTATGGCTCAGAGTATCTGGGTCCTGTATGGCTCACAGAGTATATGGGTCCTGTATGGCTCAGAGTATCTGGGTCCTGTATAGCTCATAGTATCTGGGTCCTGTATGGCTCATAGTATCTGGGTCCTGTATGGCTCAGAGTATCTGGGTCCTGTATGGCTCAGAGTATCTGGGTCCTGTATGGCTCAGAGTATCTGGGTCCTGTATGATTCAAAGTATCTGGGTCCTGTATGGCTCAGAGTATCTGAGTCCTGCATGGCTCAGAGTATCTGGGTCCTGCATGGCTCAGAGTATCTGGTTCCTGTATGGCTCAGAGTATCTGTGTCCTGTATGGCTCAGAGTATTTGGGTCCTGTATGGCTCACAGAGTATCTGGGTCCTGTATGGCTCACAAAGTATCTGGGTCCTGTATGGCTCACAGAGTATCTGGGTCCTGTATGGCTCAGAGTATCTGGGTCCTGTATGGCTCACATAGTATCTGGGT
>NW_027259500.1:27500-29837 GCF_045791955.1 Oncorhynchus clarkii lewisi
AATAACCTGGATATATACACTGGGTACCAGGTAATAACCTGGATATATACACTGTTTACCAGGTAATAACCTGGATATATACACTGGGTACCAGGTAATAACCTGGATATATACACTGGGTACCAGGTAATAACCTGGATATATACACTGGGTACCAGGTAATAACCTGGATATATACACTGGGTACCAGGTAATAACCTGGATATATACACTGGGTACCAGGTAATAACCTGGCTATATACACTGGGTACCAGGTAATAACCTGGATATATACACTGGGTACCAGGTAATAACCTGGATATATACACTGGGTACCAGGTAATAACCTGTATATATACACAGGGTACCAGGTAATAACCTGGCTATATACAGGAAGTACCAGGTAATAACCTGGCTGTATACAGGAAGTACCAGGTAATAACCTGGTCGTATACAGGAAGTACCAGGTAATAACCTGGTCGTATACAGGAAGTACCAGGTAATAACCTGGCTGTATACTGGAAGTACCAGGTAATAACCTGGCTATATACAGGAAGTACCAGGTAATAACCTGGCTATATACAGGAATTACCAGGTAATAACCTGGCTGTATACAGGAAGTACCAGGTAATAACCTGGTCGTATACAGGAAGTACCAGGTAATAACCTGGCTGTATACAGGAAGTACCAGGTAATAACCTGGCTAAATACAGGAAGTACCAGGTAATAACCTGGCTATATACACTGTGCAGGGGTGCGAGGTAATTGTAGTAGAACATATAATTAGGAACAAAGTGACAGATATCAAATTCGCTGCTGCGACTATTAACTGAGTCATAAAAAGTTAGTGCAGAAAGGGTCAATGCAGACAGTCTGGGTACCAACTCCAGAACATAACATCTATGTACAGTGACACAACATACAACCCCCCCCCACACCACTAACAGCTGAGTAATCTCAGGGATGAGGGGGCCCCTGAGCCCCCACTGACAGCTGACCTCAGAGACGATGTGGCCCCTGAGCCCCCAATGACAACTGACCTCAGAGACGATGTGGCCCCTGAGCCACCACTAACAGCTGACAGGTGAGTAACCTCAGGGATGATGAGGCCCCTGAGCCCCCACTGATAGCTGAGAAACCTCAGGGATGATGAGGCCCCTGAGCCCCCACTGATAGCTGAGAAACCTCAGGGATGATGAGGCCCCTGAGCCACCACTGACAGCTGAGTAACCTCAGGGATGATGAGGCCCCTGAGCCCCCACTGATAGCTGAGAAACCTCAGGGATGATGAGGCCCCTGAGCCCCCCCTGATAGCTGAGTAACCTCAGGGATGATGAGGCCCCTGAGCCCCCACTGATAGCTGAGCAACCTCAGGGATGATGAGGCCCCTGAGCCCCCACTGATAGCTGAGAAACCTCAGGGATGATGAGGCCCCTGAGCCCCCACTGACAGCTGAGAAACCTCAGGGATGATGAGGCCCCTGAGCCCCCACTGATAGCTGAGCAACCTCAGGGATGATGAGGCCCCTGAGCCCCCACTGATAGCTGAGCAACCTCAGGGATGATGAGGCCCCTGAGCCCCCACTGATAGCTGAGAAACCTCAGGGATGATGAGGCCCCTGAGCCCCCACTGACAGCTGAGAAACCTCAGGGATGATGAGGCCCCTGAGCCCCCACTGACAGCTGAGAAACTTCAGGGATGATGAGGCCCCTGAGCCCCCACTGATAGCTGAGCAACCTCAGGGATGATGAGGCCCCTGAGCCCCCACTGAGAGCTGAGAAACCTCAGGGATGATGAGGCCCCTGAGCCCCCACTGACAGCTGAGAAACCTCAGGGATGATGAGGCCCCTGAGCCCCCACTGATAGCTGAGCAACCTCAGGGATGATGAGGCCCCTGAGCCCCCACTGATAGCTGAGCAACCTCAGGGATGATGAGGCCCCTGAGCCCCCACTGATAGCTGAGAAACCTCAGGGATGATGAGGCCCCTGAGCCCCCACTGACAGCTGAGTAACCTCAGAGACGATGTGGCCCCTGAGCCACCACTGACAGCTGAGTAACCAATCAAGTTTAAGACATGTACCTTTGGAAATCCAAAAGTACCGCCAGTATGATGCATCATGTGATGCTACGTTTTACACCAGCTGTATTTCTGTACTCTGAAAGTTAGATTTACTTGCTGTGTTGAATTGTTTAAGCCATTAAATATTGTAAGGTGAGAAAAGTGCACGATATGCGTCGACCAGTAGTCCTATAAATCTACCCCGATCCTCACTAATCGTGGCACTGGATGACAACGGTCCAGTAGTCCTATAAATCTACCCCGATCCTCACTAATCGTGGCACTGGATGACAACGGT
>NW_027259501.1:0-29832 GCF_045791955.1 Oncorhynchus clarkii lewisi
GACAGAATCTCTGACCAATATATGAAGTCAGCAGGAGAGGACACAATGCCCATGGAGCTGGAGGAACGCGTTCAGGAACAAGCGCGGGAGCTTGACGTTATCAGCTCCGCCATGGATCACATTGTCATGAAAATGGATCGCTGGGAGAGACAGGGAGTTTCTCCAGCACCACCACCACCACAACCGGAATCTCCCGTGAACGTTTTTTCCTCTCCGGAATCGAGGATCCATTTATCCCTACCTACGGGATACAACGGAGATACTGCCGGCTGCCAGGGTTTCCTCCTTAAACTGAACTTGTATCTAGCCACGGCCTTCCCAGTACCATCTGACCGTGAGAAGAGTTACGCCCTCGTCTCATGCCTCACCGGGAAAGCCCTGGAATGGGCCAGCGCTGTGTGTAGTAGGGAGGATGCGGACCATTTTGAGGAGTTCACCCGCCAATTCCGGATAGTATTCGATCACCCACCTGAAGGCAAAGCAGCGGGTGAGCTTCTCTATCATCTGAGGCAGGAGATGAGGAGTGCACAGGATTTTGCTTTGGAGTTTAGGACCTTGGCTGCCGGCGCTGGATGGAGCGACAGGGCCCTGATCGACCATTACCGTTGTAGTCTACGCGATCGGGAGCTGGCCTGTAGAGACACCACCCTCACCTTCGACCAGCTGGTGGACATGTCCATCAAGCTGGACAACATGCTGGCTAGATCGGGGTCTGGTTGTTCCATCCTCCCGCACCCTCTCTCCCGAACCTATGGAATTGGGAGGGATGGTGCGCAGGGAGACCGGAGGGGGTTCCCGCTTGAGCACCATTCAAGGTCGCAGAGAGCACACTGCTGGTCGGTGCCGGGTTGGTTCCTCTGGGAATAGAGAGGGCAGGCAGGGCATTCTGGCGTCACCCCAGGTGAGTAGGCACCATTCTCATCCAGAGCCCTCTGCTGCACTAATGTTTGTCTCTGTCTTTTTTCCTGATTTTTCACTGCATTCCCAGTATAAGGCACTAGTAGATTCGGGTGCGGGGATGGGAATTTCATTAATAAAAGTCTAGCTCATAGTTTAGGGATCCCTATTGTTCCTGTGGATATGCCTTTCCCTATTAATGCCTTAGATAGTTGACCATTAGGGTCAGGGTTTATCAGGGAGGTAACCGCACCTTTGTGTATGATAACGCAGGAGGGTCACAAGGAGAAGATTAGTATTTTCCTTATTGATTCTCCTGCGTATTCTGTGGTGCTAGGCCTACCCTAGTTAGTTTGTCATAACCCCACTGTTTCTTGGCCACAGAGGGCTCTCACGGGGTGGTCACGAGAATGCTCAGGTAGGTGTTTAGGGGTTTCTGTTGGTGCTACTACGGTGGAAAGTCCAGACCAGGTCTCCACCGTGTGCATTCCCCCCGAATATGCCGATTTGGCTCTTGCCTTCTGTAAAAAGAAGGCGACTCAATTACCACCCCATCGACGGGGGGATTGTGCGATAGATCTCCTGGTAGACGCTGCATATCCCAAGAGTCACGTGTATCTCCTGTCGCAAGCAGAGACGGAGGCTATGGAGACATATGTCTCTGAATCCCTGCATCAGGGGTTCATTCAGCCATCCATTTCACCCGTCTCTTCGAGTTTCTTTTTTATGAAAAAAAAGGATGGCGGTTTACGCCCGGGCGTTGATTATCGAGGTCTTAAGAAAATCACAGTGAAATATAGTTACCCGCTACCTCTGATCAATACGATTATTGAGTTAATGCACGGGGCACGTTTTTTCACAAAATTGGATCTCAGGAGTGCGTACAATCTGGTGCGTATTAAGAAGGGTGATGAGTGGAAGATGGCATTTAGCACCACCTCAGGTCATTATGAGTACCTGGTCATGCCATATGGGTTGATGAATGCTCCATCAGATTTCCAATCATTTGTAGATGAGATCTTCAGGGACCTGCACGGTGTAGTGGTGTATATCGATGATATTCTGATATACTCTGCTACATGCGCCGAGCATGTGTCCCTGGTGCGCAGGGTGCTTGGTCGCCTGTTGGAGCATGATCTATATGTCAAGTCTGAGAAATGCTTGTTTTTCCAACAATCCATCTCCTTCCTAGGGCATCGGATTTCCACTTCAGGAGTGGAGATGGAGAGCGACCGCATTACAGCCGTGCGTAATTCGCCGACTCCAACCACGGTAAAGGAGTTGCAGCGTTTTTGGGGGTTTTCCCAATTACTACCGGAGGTTTATCCGGGGTTTTGGTCAGGTGGCAGCTCCCATTACCTCACTGCTAAAGGGGGGCCCGGTGCGCTTGCAGTGGTCGGCTGAGGCGAACAGGGCTTTTGAGCACCTGAAGACTCTGTTTACCTCGGTGCCTGTGCTGGCTCATCCGGATCCCTCTTTGCCATTCATAGTGGAGGTGGACGCATCCGAAGCTGGGATAGGAGCAGTGCTCTCTCAGCGTTCGGGTACGCCACTGAAGCTTCGCCCCTGTGCTTTCTTTTCAAAGAAGCTCAGCCTGGCGGAGCGAAACTATGATGTGGGGAACCGAGAGCTGTTAGCTGTCGTAGAAGCTTTGAAGGTGTGGAGGCATTGGCTTGAGGGGGCTAAACACCCTTTTCTCATCTGGACTGACCACCGCAATCTGGAGTATATCCGGCAGGCGAAGAGATTGAATCCTCGCCAGGCAAGGTGGGCCATGTTTTTCACTCGTTTTGTGTTTACTCTTTCTTACAGACCAGGCTCCCAGAACGTTAAGGCAGACGATGCGCTGTCTTGACGGGAGATACTGGTGGCCCACTTTAGCTAAGGACGTGAGGATTTATGTTTCTTCCTGCTCGGTGTGCGCCCAGTGCAAGGCTCCTAGACACCTGCCCAGAGGTAAGCTACAACCTCTACCCGTTCCTCAACGGCCGTGGTCGCACCTGTCGGTGGATTTTTTGACTGATCTTCCACCTTCACAGGGTTACACCACGATCCTGGTCGTTGTGGATTGGTTTTCTAAGTCCTGTCGTCTCCTCCCTTTGCCCGGTCTCCCTACGGCCTTACAAACTGCAGAGGCCCTGTTTACACACGTTTTCCGGCACTATGGGGTGCCTGAGGATATAGTGTCTGATCAGGGTCCCCAGTTCACATCAAGGGTCTGGAAGGCGTTCATGGAGCGTCTGGGGATCTCGGTTAGTCTTACCTCAGGTTTTCACCCCAAGAGTAATGGGCAGGTGGAGAGAGTTAACCAGGATGTGGGTAGGTTTCTGCGGTCTTATTGCCAGGATCGGCCGGGGGAGTGGGCGAAGTTCGTGCCCTGGGCAGAGATGGCTCAGAACTCGCTATGTCACTCCTCCACTAACCTTACTCCCTTTCAATGTGTATTAGGGTATCAGCCGGTTCTGGCTCCTTGGCATCAGAGCCAGACCGAGGCCCCTGCGGTGGACAATTGGTTTCGGCACGCTGAGGAGACCTGGGAGGCAGCCCACGTCCACCTTCAGCGTGCCATAAGGCGCCAGAAAATTGGCGCAGACCGTCGCCGCAGTGAGGCCCCAGTGTTCCCACCAGGGGACAGGGTCTGGCTCTCGACCCGAAACCTGCCCCTTCGCCTGCTCTGCCGGAAGCTGGGTCCGCGGTTTGTGGGGCCGTTTAAAGTCCTGAGGAGAGTGAACGAGGTATGTTATAGGTTACAACTACCCACTCATTACCGTATTAACCCCTCGTTCCATGTGTCTCTCCTCAGGCCGATGGTGGCTGGCCCGCTCCAGGAGGCTGAAGTGCGTAATGTTCCTCCGCCTCCTCTAGACATCGAGGGGGTTCCGGCGTACTCTGTTCGATCCATTTTGGATTCGAGAAGTCGGGCGAGGGGCCTTCAGTACCTCGTGGACTGGGAGGGGTACGGGCCGGAGGAGAGATGCTGGGTTCCGGTGGAGGACGTGTTAGATCCTTCCATGTTATCAGAATTCCACCGTCTCCATCCGGATCGCCCTGCACCTCGCCTTCCGGGTCGTCCCCGAGGCCAGTGTCGACGCGCAGCTGGAGCCGCGCGTCGGGGGGGGGTACTGTCACGACTTCTGCCGAAGTCGTTGCCTCCTTGTTCGGGCGGTGCTCGGCGTTCGACATCACCGGTCTTCTAGCCATCATTGATCCTTTTTTCATTTTCCATTGGTTTTGTCTTGTCTTCCCACACACCTGTTTTCAATCCCATTCTCATTACCTGTTGTGTATTTAACCCTCTGTTTCCCCTCATGTCTTTGTCAGAGATTGTTTTATTGTCAGTGTAGTGTGATTGTTGTATAGGTGCGCGTCGGGTCCTCGTACCCATGTTTGTGTGTTTATGTACATTTAGTGTTATGGAGCATACTCCGTGGACTTTATTAAAAGACTAAATTTTACACTCCATTTGACTCTCCTGCGCCTGACTTCCCTGCCACCTATTACACCTACGCATGACAACACAACACTATTTGTTTCTTTTTTGATGGTTAAAATGGCTCTGTGTTTATTTGTTTTATTTGTGTGCGTGTTTTTCTACCAAAATCTATTTCCAACCTTACATATTAGCATGATAATGAAATCAGTTGAATAGCATATGAGAAACTTTGTTTTCACAATATTTCCCCAGATCCCCAAAATTAATACAATTATTTGTCCATTTATGAAAGAGGTGCTTTTTGTATAGGACCTAGATGGATTAGGGAACGAATTGCAATTCAACACCGTCCAGTCATCAGTGTCCTAATATTGAGAATAACATCTGTTTGCACTTTCTTTTGGAGTCCGTTTCATAGCCAACAGAACATTTCCTGCAGCGATGGACTCCAGCTCTTGCAAAAGAGACAATCTTAACTCTCCACACCTGTCACGATCTTCTTGGTCGGCAAACTCAGACCAACGTGCAGCGTTCTTAGGGTTCCACATTTTATTAAAGTGAAACAACCAACAAAAACAAAGAAACGAGCGACCGTGTTGTACAATTGAAGTGCTCTCATGCAACAACAAAAAAGATCCCACAACCAACAGGTGGGAAAAGGCTGCCTAAGTATGATCCCCAATCAGAGACAACGATAGACAGCCTCTGATTGGGAACCATACCAGGCCAACATAGAAATACAAAAACTAGAATACACACCCTAGTCACACCCCGACCTAACCAAATTAGAGAATAAAAGGCTCTCTAAGGTCAGGGCATGACTGATTCCTCTTCAGCCTCCTGGCTGGCTGATTTTTATTTATTTTTATTTTACCTTTATTTAACTAGGCAAGTCAGTTAAGAACAAATTCTTATTTTCATTGACAGGCTAGGAACAGTGGGTTAACTTCCTGTTCAGGGGCAGAACGACAGATTTGTACCTTGTCAGCTCGGGGATTTGAACTTGCAACCTTCCGGTTACTAATCCAACGCTCTATCCACGATCTGTCTCTATTGCCTAACTCTTTTCCCAACGCTGTTCCTAACTTCGTTCCTAACGCTGTTCCTAACGCCGTTCCTAACGCCGTTCCTAACTCTGTTCCTAATGCTGTTCCTAACTCCGTTCCTAATGCTATTCCTAACTCCGTTCCTAACTCCGTTCCTAACGCTGTTCCATTACCCTGTTCCATTACCCTGTTCCTAACTCCGTTCCTAACTCCGTTCCTAGCTCCATTTCTAAATCCGTTCCTAATGCTGTTCCTAATGCTGTTCCTAATGCTGTTCCTAACTCTGTTCCTAACGCTGTTCCTAACTCCTTTCCTAACTCCTTTCCTAACTCTGTTCCTAATGCTGTTCCTAACTCCGTTCCTAACGCTGTTCCTAGCTCCATTTCTAAATCCGTTCCTAATGCTGTTCCTAATGCTGTTCCTAACTCTGTTCCTAACGCTGTTCCTAACTCTGTTCCTAGCTCCATTTCTAAATCCGTTCCTAATGCTGTTCCTAATGCTGTTCCTAACTCCTTTCCTAACTCCTTTCCTAACTCCTTTCCTAACTCCGTTCCTAACTCCGTTCCTATCTCTGTTCCTAACTCTGTTCCTAACTCTGTTCCTAACTCTGTTCCTAACTCTGTTCCTAACTCCGTTCCTAATGCTGTTCCTAACTCCGTTCCTAATGCTGTTCCTAACTCCGTTCCTAACGCTGTTCCTAATGCTGTTCCTAACGCTGTTCCTAACGCTGTTCCTAACTCCATTTCTAAATCCGTTCCTAATGCTGTTCCTAACTCCGTTCCTAACTCCGTTCCTAACTCTGTTCCTAATGCTGTTTCTAACTCCGTTCCTAACTCCGTTCCTAACTCCGTTCCTAATGCTATTCCTAACTCCGTTCCTAATGCTGTTCCTAATGCTGTTCCTAATGCTGTTCCTAACTCTGTTCCTAACTCCGTTCCTAACTCCGTTTCTAACGCTGTTCCTAGCTCCATTTCTAAATCCGTTCCTAATGCTGTTCCTAACGCTGTTCCTAGCTCCATTTCTAAATCCGTTCCTAATGCTGTTCCTAATGCTGTTCCTAATGCTGTTCCTAACTCTGTTCCTAACTCTGTTCCTAACTCTGTTCCTAACGCTGTTCCTAACTCCTTTCCTAACTCCTTTCCTAACTCCTTTCCTAATGCTGTTCCTAACTCTGTTCCTAACTCTGTTCCTAACTCCGTTCCTAATGCTGTTCCTAACTCCGTTCCTAATGCTGTTCCTAACTCTGTTCCTAACGCTGTTCCTAACTCCTTTCCTAACTCCTTTCCTAACTCCTTTCCTAATGCTGTTCCTAACGCTGTTCCTAACTCCTTTCCTAACTCCTTTCCTAACTCCTTTCCTAATGCTGTTCCTAATGCTGTTCCTAACTCTGTTCCTAACTCTGTTCCTAACTCCGTTCCTAATGCTGTTCCTAACTCCGTTCCTAATGCTGTTCCTAACTCCGTTCCTAATGCTGTTCCTAACTCCGTTCCTAATGCTGTTCCTAACTCTGTTCCTAACGCTGTTCCTAATGCTGTTCCTAACGCTGTTCCTAACTCCATTTCTAAATCCGTTCCTAATGCTGTTCCTAACTCCGTTCCTAACTCCGTTCCTAACTCTGTTCCTAATGCTGTTTCTAACTCCGTTCCTAACTCCGTTCCTAACTCCGTTCCTAATGCTATTCCTAACTCCGTTCCTAATGCTGTTCCTAATGCTGTTCCTAACTTTGTTCCTAACTCCGTTCCTAACTCCGTTTCTAACGCTGTTCCTAGCTCCATTTCTAAATCCGTTCCTAATGCTGTTCCTAACTCCGTTCCTAATGCTGTTCCTAACTCTGTTCCTAACTCTGTTCCTAACTCCGTTCCTAATGCTGTTCCTAACTCCGTTCCTAACGCTGTTCCTAATGCTGTTCCTAATGCTGTTCCTAACGCTGTTCCTAACGCTGTTCCTAACTCCATTTCTAAATCCGTTCCTAATGCTGTTCCTAACTCCGTTCCTAACTCCGTTCCTAACTCTGTTCCTAATGCTGTTTCTAACTCCGTTCCTAACTCCGTTCCTAACTCCGTTCCTAATGCTATTCCTAACTCCGTTCCTAATGCTGTTCCTAATGCTGTTCCTAACTCTGTTCCTAACGCTGTTCCTAACGCTGTTCCTAACTCTGTTCCTAACTCTGTTCCTAACTCTGTTCCTAATGCTGTTCCTAACGCTGTTCCTAACTCCTTTCCTAACTCCTTTCCTAACTCCGTTCCTAACTCCGTTCCTAACTCCGTTCCTAACTCCGTTCCTAACGCTGTTCCTAACTCTGTTCCTAACTCTGTTCCTAACTCTGTTCCTAACTCTGTTCCTAACTCTGTACCTAATGCTGTTCCTAACGCTGTTCCTAACTCCTTTCCTAACTCCTTTCCTAACTCCGTTCCTAACTCTGTTCCTAACTCCGTTCCTAACGCTGTTCCTAACTCTGTTCCTAACTCCGTTTCTAACGCTGTTCCATTACCCTGTTCCTAACTCCGTTCCTAACTCCGTTTCTAACGCTGTTCCATTACCCTGTTCCTAACTCTGTTCCTAACTCTGTTCCTAACTCTGTTCCTAACTCCGTTCCTAACGCTGTTCCTAACTCTGTTCCATTACCCTGTTCCTAACTCCGTTTCTAATGCTGTTCCTAACTCTGTTCCTAACTCTGTTCCTAACTCTGTTCCTAACTCTGTTCCTAACTCCGTTCCTAACTCCGTTCCTAACGCTGTTCCTAATGCTGTTCCTAACGCTGTTCCTAACTCCATTTCTAAATCCGTTCCTAATGCTGTTCCTAACTCCGTTCCTAACTCCGTTCCTAACTCTGTTCCTAATGCTGTTTCTAACTCCGTTCCTAACTCCGTTCCTAACTCCGTTCCTAACTCCGTTCCTAATGCTATTCCTAACTCCGTTCCTAATGCTGTTCCTAATGCTGTTCCTAACGCTGTTCCTAACGCTGTTCCTAACTCTGTTCCTAACTCTGTTCCTAACTCTGTTCCTAACTCTGTTCCTAACTCTGTTCCTAATGATGTTCCTAACGCTGTTCCTAACTCCTTTCCTAACTCTGTTCCTAACTCCGTTCCTAACGCTGTTCCTAACTCTGTTCCTAACTCTGTTCCTAACTCTGTTCCTAACTCTGTTCCTAATGCTGTTCCTAACGCTGTTCCTAACTCCTTTCCTAACTCCGTTCCTAACTCCTTTCCTAACTCCGTTCCTAACTCCTTTCCTAACTCCGTTCCTAACTCTGTTCCTAACTCCGTTCCTAACGCTGTTCCTAACTCTGTTCCTAACTCCGTTTCTAACGCTGTTCCATTACCCTGTTCCTAACTCCGTTCCTAACTCCGTTTCTAACGCTGTTCCATTACTCTGTTCCTAACTCCGTTCCTAACTCCGTTCCTAACGCTGTTCCTAACTCCGTTCCTAACTCCGTTCCTAACGCTGTTCCATTACGCTGTTCCTAACTCTGTTCCTAACTCCGTTCCTAACGCTGTTCCATTACCCTGTTCCTAACTCCGTTCCTAACGCTGTTCCATTACCCTGTTCCTAACTCTGTTCCTAACTCCGTTCCTAACGCTGTTCCATTACCCTGTTCCTAACGCTGTTCCTAACTCCGTTTCTAACGCTGTTCCATTACCCTGTTCCTAACTCTGTTCCTAACTCCGTTCCTAACGCTGTTCCATTACCCTGTTCCTAACTCCATTCCTAACGCTGTTCCATTACCCTGTTTCTAACTCCGTTCCTAACTCCGTTCCTAACTCCGTTCCTAACGCTGTTCCATTACCCTGTTCCTAACTCCGTTCCTAACGCTGTTCCATTACCCTGTTTCTAACTCCGTTCCTAACTCCGTTCCTAACTCCGTTCCTAACTCCGTTCCTAACTCCGTTCCTAACTCCGTTCCTAACGCTGTTCCTAACTCTGTTCCTAACTCTGTTCCTAATGCTGTTCCTAATGCTGTTCCTAACTCCTTTCCTAACTCCTTTCCTAACTCCTTTCCTAACTCCGTTCCTAACTCCGTTCCTAACTCCGTTCCTAACGCTGTTCCTAACTCCGTTCCTAACGCTGTTCCTAACGCTGTTCCTAACTCCGTTTCTAACTCTGTTCCTAACTCTGTTCCTAACTCTGTTCCTAACTCTGTTTCTAACTCTGTTCCTAACTCTGTTCCTAACTCCGTTCCTAACTCTGTTCCTAACTCCGTTCCTAACTCCGTTCCTAACTCCGTTCCTAACGCTGTTTCTAACTCTGTTTCTAACTCTGTTCCTAATGCTGTTCCTAACTCCGTTCCTAACTCCGTTCCTAACGCTGTTCCATTACGCTGTTCCTAACTCTGTTCCTAACTCCGTTCCTAACGCTGTTCCATTACCCTGTTCCTAACTCCGTTCCTAACGCTGTTCCATTACCCTGTTCCTAACTCTGTTCCTAACTCCGTTCCTAACGCTGTTCCATTACCCTGTTCCTAACGCTGTTCCTAACTCCGTTTCTAACGCTGTTCCATTACCCTGTTCCTAACTCTGTTCCTAACTCCGTTCCTAACGCTGTTCCATTACCCTGTTCCTAACTCCGTTCCTAACGCTGTTCCATTACCCTGTTTCTAACTCCGTTCCTAACTCCGTTCCTAACTCCGTTCCTAACGCTGTTCCATTACCCTGTTCCTAACTCCGTTCCTAACGCTGTTCCATTACCCTGTTTCTAACTCCGTTCCTAACTCCGTTCCTAACTCCGTTCCTAACTCCGTTCCTAATGCTGTTCCTAACGCTGTTCCTAACTCCTTTCCTAACTCCTTTCCTAACTCCTTTCCTAACTCCGTTCCTAACTCCGTTCCTAACTCCGTTCCTAACGCTGTTCCTAACTCCGTTCCTAACGCTGTTCCTAACTCTGTTTCTAACTCTGTTTCTAACTCTGTTTCTAACTCTGTTTCTAACTCTGTTCCTAACTCTGTTCCTAACTCCGTTCCTAACTCTGTTCCTAACTCCGTTCCTAACGCTGTTCCTAACTCTGTTCCTAACTCTGTTTCTAACTCTGTTCCTAATGCTGTTCCTAACTCTGTTCCTAACTCCGTTCCTAACTCCGTTCCTAACTCTGTTCCTAACTCTGTTCCTAACTCTGTTCCTAACGCTGTTCCTAACTCTGTTCCTAACTCTGTTCCTAACTCTGTTCCTAACTCTGTTCCTAACTCTGTTCCTAACTCTGTTCCTAACGCTGTTCCTAACTCTGTTCCTAACTCTGTTCCTAACTCTGTTCCTAACTCCGTTCCTAACGCTGTTCCTAACTCTGTTCCTAACTCTGTTCCTAACTCTGTTCCTAACTCTGTTCCTAACTCTGTTCCTAACTCCGTTTCCTAACTCTGTTCCTAACTCCGTTTCCTAACTCTGTTCCTAACGCTGTTCCTAACTCTGTTCCTAACTCCGTTCCTAATGCTGTTCCTAACTCTGTTCCTAACTCTGTTCCTAACTCTGTTCCTAACTCTGTTCCTAAACCTGTTCCTAACTCTGTTCCTAACTCTGTTCCTAACTCTGTTCCTAACTCTGTTCCTAACTCTGTTCCTAACTCTGTTCCTAACGCTGTTCCTAACTCTGTTCCTAACTCCGTTCCTAACGCTGTTCCTAACTCTGTTCCTAACTCCGTTCCTAACTCTGTTCCTAACTCCGTTCCTAACCCTGTTCCTAACTCCGTTCCTAACTCCGTTCCTAACCCTGTTCCTAACTCGGTTCCTAATGCTGTTCCTAACGCTGTTCCTAACTCCTTTCCTAACTCCGTTCCTAACTCCGTTCCTAACTCCGTTCCTAACTCCGTTCCTAACGCTGTTCCTAACTCTGTTCCTAACTCTGTTCCTAACTCTGTTCCTAATGCTGTTCCTAACGCTGTTCCTAACTCCTTTCCTAACTCCTTTCCTAACTCCGTTCCTAACTCCGTTCCTAACTCCTTTCCTAACTCCGTTCCTAACTCCGTTCCTAACGCTGTTCCTAACGCTGTTCCTAACTCTGTTCCTAACTCCGTTTCTAACGCTGTTCCATTACCCTGTTCCTAACTCCGTTCCTAACTCTGTTTCTAACGCTGTTCCATTACCCTGTTCCTAACTCTGTTCCTAACTCTGTTCCTAACTCTGTTCCTAACTCCGTTCCTAACGCTGTTCCTAACTCTGTTCCATTACCCTGTTCCTAACTCCGTTTCTAATGCTGTTCCTAACTCCGTTCCTAATGCTGTTCCTAACTCTGTTCCTAACTCTGTTCCTAACTCTGTTCCTAACTCTGTTCCTAACTCCGTTCCTAATGCTGTTCCTAACTCCGTTCCTAACGCTGTTCCTAATGCTGTTCCTAACGCTGTTCCTAACGCTGTTCCTAACTCCATTTCTAAATCCGTTCCTAATGCTGTTCCTAACTCCGTTCCTAACTCCGTTCCTAACTCTGTTCCTAATGCTGTTTCTAACTCCGTTCTTAACTCCGTTCCTAACTCCGTTCCTAATGCTATTCCTAACTCCGTTCCTAATGCTGTTCCTAATGCTGTTCCTAACTCTGTTCCTAACGCTGTTCCTAACGCTGTTCCTAACTCTGTTCCTAACTCTGTTCCTAACTCTGTTCCTAACTCTGTTCCTAATGCTGTTCCTAATGCTGTTCCTAACGCTGTTCCTAACTCCTTTCCTAACTCCGTTCCTAACTCCGTTCCTAACGCTGTTCCTAACTCTGTTCCTAACTCTGTTCCTAACTCTGTTCCTAATGCTGTTCCTAACGCTGTTCCTAACTCCGTTCCTAACTCCTTTCCTAACTCCTTTCCTAACTCCGTTCCTAACTCTGTTCCTAACTCCGTTCCTAACGCCGTTCCTAACGCTGTTCCTAACTCTGTTCCTAACTCCGTTTCTAACGCTGTTCCATTACCCTGTTCCTAACTCCGTTCCTAACTCCGTTTCTAACGCTGTTCCATTACCCTATTCCTAACTCTGTTCCTAACTCCGTTCCTAACTCCTTTCCTAACTCCGTTCCTAACTCTGTTCCTAACTCCGTTCCTAACGCTGTTCCTAACTCTGTTCCTAACTCCGTTTCTAACGCTGTTCCATTACCCTGTTCCTAACTCCGTTCCTAACTCCGTTTCTAACGCTGTTCCATTACTCTGTTCCTAACTCCGTTCCTAACTCCGTTCCTAACGCTGTTCCTAACTCCGTTCCTAACTCCGTTCCTAACGCTGTTCCATTACGCTGTTCCTAACTCTGTTCCTAACTCCGTTCCTAACGCTGTTCCATTACCCTGTTCCTAACTCCGTTCCTAACGCTGTTCCATTACCCTGTTCCTAACTCTGTTCCTAACTCCGTTCCTAACGCTGTTCCATTACCCTGTTCCTAACGCTGTTCCTAACTCCGTTTCTAGCGCTGTTCCATTACCCTGTTCTTAACTCTGTTCCTAACTCCGTTCCTAACGCTGTTCCATTACCCTGTTCCTAACTCCGTTCCTAACGCTGTTCCATTACCCTGTTTCTAACTCCGTTCCTAACTCCGTTCCTAACTCCGTTCCTAACGCTGTTCCATTACCCTGTTCCTAACTCCGTTCCTAACGCTGTTCCATTACCCTGTTTCTAACTCCGTTCCTAACTCCGTTCCTAACTCCGTTCCTAATGCTATTCCTAACTCCGTTCCTAATGCTGTTCCTAATGCTGTTCCTAACTCTGTTCCTAACGCTGTTCCTAACGCTGTTCCTAACTCTGTTCCTAACTCTGTTCCTAACTCTGTTCCTAACTCTGTTCCTAATGCTGTTCCTAACGCTGTTCCTAACTCCTTTCCTAACTCCTTTCCTAACTCCGTTCCTAACTCCGTTCCTAACTCCGTTCCTAACTCCGTTCCTAATGCTGTTCCTAACGCTGTTCCTAACTCCTTTCCAAACTCTGTTCCTAACTCTGTTCCTAACTCTGTTCCTAATGCTGTTCCTAACGCTGTTCCTAACTCCTTTCCTAACTCCGTTCCTAACTCCGTTCCTAACTCCGTTCCTAACGCTGTTCCTAACTCCGTTCCTAACGCTGTTCCTAACTCTGTTCCTAACTCCGTTTCTAACTCTGTTCCTAACTCTGTTCCTAACTCTGTTCCTAACTCTGTTCCTAACTCTGTTCCTAACTCTGTTCCTAACTCCGTTTCTAACTCTGTTCCTAACTCTGTTCCTAACTCTGTTCCTAACTCCGTTCCTAACTCTGTTCCTAACTCCGTTCCTAACTCCGTTCCTAACGCTGTTCCTAACTCTGTTCCTAACTCCGTTTCTAACTCTGTTCCTAATGCTGTTCCTAACTCTGTTCCTAACTCCGTTCCTAACTCTGTTCCTAACTCCGTTCCTAACTCCGTTCCTAACTCCGTTCCTAACGCTGTTCCTAACGCTGTTCCTAACTCTGTTCCTAACGCTGTTCCTAACTCTGTTCCTAACTCTGTTCCTAACTCTGTTCCTAACTCTGTTCCTAACTCTGTTCCTAACTCTGTTTCTAACTCCGTTTCTAACTCTGTTCCTAATGCTGTTCCTAATGCTGTTCCTAACTCCGTTCCTAACGCTGTTCCTAACTCTGTTCCTAACTCCGTTCCTAACTCCGTTCCTAACGCTGTTCCTAACTCTGTTCCTAACTCTGTTCCTAACGCTGTTCCTAACTCTGTTCCTAACTCCGTTCCTAACGCTGTTCCTAACTCTGTTCCTAACTCCGTTTCTAACGCTGTTCCATTACCCTGTTCCTAACTCCGTTCCTAACTCCGTTTCTAACGCTGTTCCATTACCCTGTTCCTAACTCCGTTCCTAACTCCGTTTCTAACGCTGTTCCATTACCCTGTTCCTAACTCTGTTCCTAACTCCGTTCCTAACTCCTTTCCTAACTCCGTTCCTAACTCTGTTCCTAACTCCGTTCCTAACGCTGTTCCTAACTCTGTTCCTAACTCCGTTTCTAACGCTGTTCCATTACCCTGTTCCTAACTCCGTTCCTAACTCCGTTTCTAACGCTGTTCCATTACTCTGTTCCTAACTCCGTTCCTAACTCCGTTCCTAACGCTGTTCCTAACTCCGTTCCTAACTCCGTTCCTAACGCTGTTCCATTACGCTGTTCCTAACTCTGTTCCTAACTCCGTTCCTAACGCTGTTCCATTACCCTGTTCCTAACTCCGTTCCTAACGCTGTTCCATTACCCTGTTCCTAACTCTGTTCCTAACTCCGTTCCTAACGCTGTTCCATTACCCTGTTCCTAACGCTGTTCCTAACTCCGTTTCTAACGCTGTTCCATTACCCTGTTCCTAACTCTGTTCCTAACTCCGTTCCTAACGCTGTTCCATTACCCTGTTCCTAACTCCGTTCCTAACGCTGTTCCATTACCCTGTTTCTAACTCAGTTCCTAACTCCGTTCCTAACTCCGTTCCTAACGCTGTTCCATTACCCTGTTTCTAACTCCGTTCCTAACTCCGTTCCTAACTCCGTTCCTAATGCTATTCCTAACTCCGTTCCTAATGCTGTTCCTAATGCTGTTCCTAACTCTGTTCCTAACGCTGTTCCTAACGCTGTTCCTAACTCTGTTCCTAACTCTGTTCCTAACTCTGTTCCTAACTCTGTTCCTAATGCTGTTCCTAACGCTGTTCCTAACTCCGTTCCTAACTCCGTTCCTAACTCTGTTCCTAACTCTGTTCCTAACTCTGTTCCTAACTCTGTTCCTAACTCTGTTCCTAACGCTGTTCCTAACTCTGTTCCTAACTCCGTTCCTAACGCTGTTCCTAACTCTGTTCCTAACTCCGTTCCTAACTCTGTTCCTAACTCCGTTCCTAACCCTGTTCCTAACTCCGTTCCTAACTCCGTTCCTAACCCTGTTCCTAACTCGGTTCCTAATGCTGTTCCTAACGCTGTTCCTAACTCCTTTCCTAACTCCGTTCCTAACTCCGTTCCTAACTCCGTTCCTAACTCCGTTCCTAACGCTGTTCCTAACTCTGTTCCTAACTCTGTTCCTAACTCTGTTCCTAATGCTGTTCCTAACGCTGTTCCTAACTCCTTTCCTAACTCCTTTCCTAACTCCGTTCCTAACTCCGTTCCTAACTCCTTTCCTAACTCCGTTCCTAACTCCGTTCCTAACGCTGTTCCTAACGCTGTTCCTAACTCTGTTCCTAACTCCGTTTCTAACGCTGTTCCATTACCCTGTTCCTAACTCCGTTCCTAACTCTGTTTCTAACGCTGTTCCATTACCCTGTTCCTAACTCTGTTCCTAACTCTGTTCCTAACTCTGTTCCTAACTCCGTTCCTAACGCTGTTCCTAACTCTGTTCCATTACCCTGTTCCTAACTCCGTTTCTAATGCTGTTCCTAACTCCGTTCCTAATGCTGTTCCTAACTCTGTTCCTAACTCTGTTCCTAACTCTGTTCCTAACTCCGTTCCTAATGCTGTTCCTAACTCCGTTCCTAACGCTGTTCCTAATGCTGTTCCTAACGCTGTTCCTAACGCTGTTCCTAACTCCATTTCTAAATCCGTTCCTAATGCTGTTCCTAACTCCGTTCCTAACTCCGTTCCTAACTCTGTTCCTAATGCTGTTTCTAACTCCGTTCTTAACTCCGTTCCTAACTCCGTTCCTAATGCTATTCCTAACTCCGTTCCTAATGCTGTTCCTAATGCTGTTCCTAACTCTGTTCCTAACGCTGTTCCTAACGCTGTTCCTAACGCTGTTCCTAACTCTGTTCCTAACTCTGTTCCTAACTCTGTTCCTAACTCTGTTCCTAATGCTGTTCCTAATGCTGTTCCTAACGCTGTTCCTAACTCCTTTCCTAACTCCGTTCCTAACTCCGTTCCTAACGCTGTTCCTAACTCTGTTCCTAACTCTGTTCCTAACTCTGTTCCTAATGCTGTTCCTAACGCTGTTCCTAACTCCGTTCCTAACTCCTTTCCTAACTCCTTTCCTAACTCCGTTCCTAACTCTGTTCCTAACTCCGTTCCTAACGCCGTTCCTAACGCTGTTCCTAACTCTGTTCCTAACTCCGTTTCTAACGCTGTTCCATTACCCTGTTCCTAACTCCGTTCCTAACTCCGTTTCTAACGCTGTTCCATTACCCTATTCCTAACTCTGTTCCTAACTCCGTTCCTAACTCCTTTCCTAACTCCGTTCCTAACTCTGTTCCTAACTCCGTTCCTAACGCTGTTCCTAACTCTGTTCCTAACTCCGTTTCTAACGCTGTTCCATTACCCTGTTCCTAACTCCGTTCCTAACTCCGTTTCTAACGCTGTTCCATTACTCTGTTCCTAACTCCGTTCCTAACTCCGTTCCTAACGCTGTTCCTAACTCCGTTCCTAACTCCGTTCCTAACGCTGTTCCATTACGCTGTTCCTAACTCTGTTCCTAACTCCGTTCCTAACGCTGTTCCATTACCCTGTTCCTAACTCCGTTCCTAACGCTGTTCCATTACCCTGTTCCTAACTCTGTTCCTAACTCCGTTCCTAACGCTGTTCCATTACCCTGTTCCTAACGCTGTTCCTAACTCCGTTTCTAGCGCTGTTCCATTACCCTGTTCTTAACTCTGTTCCTAACTCCGTTCCTAACGCTGTTCCATTACCCTGTTCCTAACTCCGTTCCTAACGCTGTTCCATTACCCTGTTTCTAACTCCGTTCCTAACTCCGTTCCTAACTCCGTTCCTAACGCTGTTCCATTACCCTGTTCCTAACTCCGTTCCTAACGCTGTTCCATTACCCTGTTTCTAACTCCGTTCCTAACTCCGTTCCTAACTCCGTTCCTAATGCTATTCCTAACTCCGTTCCTAATGCTGTTCCTAATGCTGTTCCTAACTCTGTTCCTAACGCTGTTCCTAACGCTGTTCCTAACTCTGTTCCTAACTCTGTTCCTAACTCTGTTCCTAACTCTGTTCCTAATGCTGTTCCTAACGCTGTTCCTAACTCCTTTCCTAACTCCGTTCCTAACTCCGTTCCTAACTCCGTTCCTAACTCCGTTCCTAATGCTGTTCCTAACGCTGTTCCTAACTCCTTTCCTAACTCTGTTCCTAACTCTGTTCCTAACTCTGTTCCTAATGCTGTTCCTAACGCTGTTCCTAACTCCTTTCCTAACTCCGTTCCTAACTCCGTTCCTAACTCCGTTCCTAACGCTGTTCCTAACTCCGTTCCTAACGCTGTTCCTAACTCTGTTCCTAACTCCGTTTCTAACTCTGTTCCTAACTCTGTTCCTAACTCTGTTCCTAACTCTGTTCCTAACTCTGTTCCTAACTCTGTTCCTAACTCTGTTCCTAACTCCGTTTCTAACTCTGTTCCTAACTCTGTTCCTAACTCCGTTCCTAACTCTGTTCCTAACTCCGTTCCTAACTCCGTTCCTAACGCTGTTCCTAACTCTGTTCCTAACTCCGTTTCTAACTCTGTTCCTAATGCTGTTCCTAACTCTGTTCCTAACTCCGTTCCTAACTCTGTTCCTAACTCCGTTCCTAACTCCGTTCCTAACTCCGTTCCTAACGCTGTTCCTAACGCTGTTCCTAACTCTGTTCCTAACGCTGTTCCTAACTCTGTTCCTAACTCTGTTCCTAACTCTGTTCCTAACTCTGTTCCTAACTCTGTTCCTAACTCTGTTCCTAACTCTGTTTCTAACTCTGTTCCTAATGCTGTTCCTAATGCTGTTCCTAACTCCGTTCCTAACGCTGTTCCTAACTCTGTTCCTAACTCCGTTCCTAACTCCGTTCCTAACGCTGTTCCTAACTCTGTTCCTAACTCTGTTCCTAACGCTGTTCCTAACTCTGTTCCTAACTCCGTTCCTAACTCCGTTCCTAACGCTGTTCCTAACTCTGTTCCTAACTCCGTTTCTAACGCTGTTCCATTACCCTGTTCCTAACTCCGTTCCTAACTCCGTTTCTAACGCTGTTCCATTACCCTGTTCCTAACTCCGTTCCTAACTCCGTTTCTAACGCTGTTCCATTACCCTGTTCCTAACTCTGTTCCTAACTCCGTTCCTAACTCCTTTCCTAACTCCGTTCCTAACTCTGTTCCTAACTCCGTTCCTAACGCTGTTCCTAACTCTGTTCCTAACTCCGTTTCTAACGCTGTTCCATTACCCTGTTCCTAACTCCGTTCCTAACTCCGTTTCTAACGCTGTTCCATTACTCTGTTCCTAACTCCGTTCCTAACTCCGTTCCTAACGCTGTTCCTAACTCCGTTCCTAACTCCGTTCCTAACGCTGTTCCATTACGCTGTTCCTAACTCTGTTCCTAACTCCGTTCCTAACGCTGTTCCATTACCCTGTTCCTAACTCCGTTCCTAACGCTGTTCCATTACCCTGTTCCTAACTCTGTTCCTAACTCCGTTCCTAACGCTGTTCCATTACCCTGTTCCTAACGCTGTTCCTAACTCCGTTTCTAACGCTGTTCCATTACCCTGTTCCTAACTCTGTTCCTAACTCCGTTCCTAACGCTGTTCCATTACCCTGTTCCTAACTCCGTTCCTAACGCTGTTCCATTACCCTGTTTCTAACTCCGTTCCTAACTCCGTTCCTAACTCCGTTCCTAACGCTGTTCCATTACCCTGTTTCTAACTCCGTTCCTAACTCCGTTCCTAACTCCGTTCCTAATGCTATTCCTAACTCCGTTCCTAATGCTGTTCCTAATGCTGTTCCTAACTCTGTTCCTAACGCTGTTCCTAACGCTGTTCCTAACTCTGTTCCTAACTCTGTTCCTAACTCTGTTCCTAACTCTGTTCCTAATGCTGTTCCTAACGCTGTTCCTAACTCCGTTCCTAACTCCGTTCCTAACTCCGTTCCTAATGCTGTTCCTAACGCTGTTCCTAACTCCTTTCCTAACTCTGTTCCTAACTCTGTTCCTAACTCTGTTCCTAACTCTGTTCCTAATGCTGTTCCTAACGCTGTTCCTAACTCCTTTCCTAACTCCTTTCCTAACTCCGTTCCTAACTCCGTTCCTAACTCCGTTCCTAACGCTGTTCCTAACTCCGTTCCTAACGCTGTTCCTAACTCTGTTCCTAACTCCGTTTCTAACTCTGTTCCTAACTCTGTTCCTAACTCTGTTCCTAACTCCGTTTCTAACTCTGTTCCTAACTCTGTTCCTAACTCTGTTCCTAACTCCGTTCCTAACTCTGTTCCTAACTCCGTTCCTAACTCCGTTCCTAACGCTGTTCCTAACTCTGTTCCTAACTCCGTTTCTAACGCTGTTCCATTACCCTGTTCCTAACTCTGTTCCTAACTCCGTTCCTAACTCCTTTCCTAACTCCGTTCCTAACTCTGTTCCTAACTCCGTTCCTAACGCTGTTCCTAACTCTGTTCCTAACTCCGTTTCTAACGCTGTTCCATTACCCTGTTCCTAACTCCGTTCCTAACTCCGTTTCTAACGCTGTTCCATTACTCTGTTCCTAACTCCGTTCCTAACTCCGTTCCTAACGCTGTTCCTAACTCCGTTCCTAACTCCGTTCCTAACGCTGTTCCATTACGCTGTTCCTAACTCTGTTCCTAACTCCGTTCCTAACGCTGTTCCATTACCCTGTTCCTAACTCCGTTCCTAACGCTGTTCCATTACCCTGTTCCTAACTCTGTTCCTAACTCCGTTCCTAACGCTGTTCCATTACCCTGTTCCTAACGCTGTTCCTAACTCCGTTTCTAACGCTGTTCCATTACCCTGTTCCTAACTCTGTTCCTAACTCCGTTCCTAACGCTGTTCCATTACCCTGTTCCTAACTCCGTTCCTAACGCTGTTCCATTACCCTGTTTCTAACTCCGTTCCTAACTCCGTTCCTAACTCCGTTCCTAACGCTGTTCCATTACCCTGTTTCTAACTCCGTTCCTAACTCCGTTCCTAACTCCGTTCCTAATGCTATTCCTAACTCCGTTCCTAATGCTGTTCCTAATGCTGTTCCTAACTCTGTTCCTAACGCTGTTCCTAACGCTGTTCCTAACTCTGTTCCTAACTCTGTTCCTAACTCTGTTCCTAACTCTGTTCCTAATGCTGTTCCTAACGCTGTTCCTAACTCCGTTCCTAACTCCGTTCCTAACTCCGTTCCTAATGCTGTTCCTAACGCTGTTCCTAACTCCTTTCCTAACTCTGTTCCTAACTCTGTTCCTAACTCTGTTCCTAACTCTGTTCCTAATGCTGTTCCTAACGCTGTTCCTAACTCCTTTCCTAACTCCTTTCCTAACTCCGTTCCTAACTCCGTTCCTAACTCCGTTCCTAACGCTGTTCCTAACTCCGTTCCTAACGCTGTTCCTAACTCTGTTCCTAACTCCGTTTCTAACTCTGTTCCTAACTCTGTTCCTAACTCTGTTCCTAACTCCGTTTCTAACTCTGTTCCTAACTCTGTTCCTAACTCCGTTCCTAACTCTGTTCCTAACTCCGTTCCTAACTCCGTTCCTAACGCTGTTCCTAACTCTGTTCCTAACTCCGTTTCTAACTCTGTTCCTAATGCTGTTCCTAACTCTGTTCCTAACTCCGTTCCTAACTCTGTTCCTAACTCCGTTCCTAACTCCGTTCCTAACGCTGTTCCTAACTCTGTTCCTAACTCTGTTCCTAACTCCGTTCCTAACGCTGTTCCTAACTCTGTTCCTAACTCTGTTCCTAACTCTGTTCCTAACTCTGTTTCTAACTCCGTTTCTAACTCTGTTCCTAATGCTGTTCCTAACTCTGTTCCTAACTCCGTTCCTAACTCTGTTCCTAACTCCGTTCCTAACTCCGTTCCTAACGCTGTTCCTAACTCTGTTCCTAACTCTGTTCCTAACTCCGTTCCTAACGCTGTTCCTAACTCTGTTCCTAACTCTGTTCCTAACTCTGTTCCTAACTCTGTTTCTAACTCCGTTTCTAACTCTGTTCCTAATGCTGTTCCTAACTCTGTTCCTAACTCTGTTCCTAACTCCGTTCCTAACGCTGTTCCTAACTCCGTTCCTAACGCTGTTCCTAACTCTGTTCCTAACTCTGTTCCTAACTCCGTTCCTAACGCTGTTCCTAACGCTGTTCCTAACTCTGTTCCTAACGCTGTTCCTAACTCTGTTCCTAACTCCGTTCCTAATGCTGTTCCTAACTCTGTTCCTAACTCTGTTCCTAACTCTGTTCCTAACGCTGTTCCTAACTCTGTTCCTAACTCCGTTCCTAATGCTGTTCCTAACTCTGTTCCTAACTCTGTTCCTAACTCTGTTCCTAACTCTGTTCCTAACTCTGTTCCTAACTCTGTTCCTAACGCTGTTCCTAACGCTGTTCCTAACGCTGTTCCTAACTCTGTTCCTAACTCTGTTCCTAACTCTGTTCCTAACTCTGTTCCTAACTCTGTTCCTAACTCTGTTCCTAACTCTGTTCCTAACTCTGTTCCTAACGCTGTTCCTAACTCTGTTCCTAACTCTGTTCCTAACTCCGTTCCTAACCCTGTTCCTAACTCCGTTCCTAACTCCGTTTCTAACGCTGTTCCATTACCCTGTTCCTAACTCTGTTCCTAACTCCGTTCCTAACGCTGTTCCATTACCCTGTTCCTAACTCTGTTCCTAACTCTGTTCACAGAAACAAGGAGACGAAAAGGGAAGAACATAAAACACAGTTAGACAAGGCTGCCGCCTCAAACCCCAACATGGTGCTAGAGGGCTGAATATGGTTCACAAGTTCAGCGTCTTAAAATAAATCGCTCTGCGGGAAGTTTGATGCAACGAAAGGTCACCGTTCTCATCTGAACTTCCTCTGATTTGTGTTTGTGTGCGTGTGTGTGTGTGTGTGTCTGTGTGTTTTCTATCTCACATCCTGACACCTCTTTACTGAACATTTGCATATTATCTGTGTGCCTGGCTGCCTGGTGCAGGAAGCGGTGGTTATAGACCAACAGCTCTGACAGCCATTGGCTGCTGCTTACAGAAGGTGGGAGTGAGGCCCTTAGCAACAACACTCTGCCTGATCAGTGTGACACACTGCTAAGCTCTCATAGTCAAGAGGAAAGAAAGGTGTTTATCATGGAGATTAGATGAACATTCTTCATTCTTTTCATTTAGCAGCTTACTGTGTCCTCCACCAGTCAATATGTAAACATCAAACCAACTCTGACTTTAAGCTCAAATAAAAAAACTCCTTCAAAGTCGGGGTAACAAAGGTAGAAGTAAATCAAAATCGATATTCAAAGAAACTTGTCACAAACTTGTTATAAGAACTAAAGGTTTTGACACATCTACCAAACATCTATGTGTGTTAAGTTTAACACTTGTCCTGGTGTAGGCTACCCTCTCTGTTGGTCACTGCTGTACATAGTTACCCTTTGTTGATCCTAACGTACAGCTAGAACTGTATGGTTCAGTAAACTATTGAACTATGGTTGCAAAGCAACTGTAATTTACCAAAGTTACCGGAATCTTCGGCAGGTGCCCTAACGGTTAAGAGCTTTGGGCCAATAATCAAAAGGTTGCTGGTTCAAATCCCGAGCCGATTAAGTGATATGACTGCTGGTGTGCCATTGAGCAAGGCACTTAACCCTAATTGCTGCTGTAAGTCGCTCTGGTTAAGATCATCTGCTAAAATATATATTTTTGGTTTACATTTTTGGTTTATTTCGGTAATTAACAGGTAATCTATAGTAATTGAGGTAATTTATACTAGAATAACTTAAATGTATTCATGTCTAGTATAAATGTTTTATTGTGTCCATATTTTTTATTTATTTTTTTACCCCTTTTTCTCCCCAATTTCGTGGTATCCAATTGTTGTAGTAGCTACTATCTTGTCTCATCGCTACAACTCCCGTACGGGCTCGGGAGAGACGAAGGTTGGAAGTCATGCGTCCTCCGATACACAACCCAACCAGAAAACCAACATGAAAAGAGAAAATATCTTGAGTCAATAAGTATTCAAACCCTTTGTTTATTGCAAGCCTAAATAAGTTCAGGAGTAGAAACTTGCTTTAACAAGTCACATAATTAGTTGCAATAGTGTTTAACATGATTTCTGAATGACTACCTCATCTCTGTACCTCACACACAATTATCTGTAATGTTCTGCAGTTGAGCAGTGCATTTCAAACACAGATTCAACGACAAAGACCACAGAGGTTTTCCAATGCCTCGCAAAGAAGGACACTATTGGTAGATAGGTAAAAAAGAAGACATTAAATATCCCTTTGAGCATGGTGAGTTATTAATTACACTTTGATGGTGTATCAGTCACTACAAAGATACAGGCGTCCTTCCTAACTCAGTTGTCGGAGAGGAAGGAAACCGCTCAGGGCTTTCAAAATGAGGCCAATAGTGACTACACAGTTCCAGAGGGCCTCCCGAGTGGCACAAGCGGTCTAAGGCACTGCATCGCAGGGTTAGAGGAGTCAGTACAGGTCCTCAGCTGGCCGTGACCGGGAGACCCATGAGGTGGCGCAAAATGACCCAGCGTCGTCCGGGTTAGGGGAGGGTTTGGCCAGGATGTCCTTGTCCCATCGCGCTCTAGCGACTACTGTGGCAGGCCGGGCACATGCACGTTGACACGGTCACCAGTTGGACGGTGTTTCCTCTGACACATAGGTGCGGCTGGCTTCCGGGTTAAGTGAGCAGTGTGGCTTGGCAGGGTCATGGCTCTCGACCTTCGCCTCTCTTGAGTCTGTATGGGAGTTGAAGCGATGGGACAAGACTATAACTACCAATTGGATATCATGAAATTGGGGAGAAAAAGGGGTAAAAAGTACGAAAATAATACAGTTCCAGAGTTTAATTGCTGTGATAGGAGAAAACTGAGGATGGATCCACAACAATGTATTTACTCCACAATACTATTGTTTGCAATAAGGCACTAAAGTAAAACTGCACAGAAATGGCTAAGAAATTAACTTTATGTCCCGAAATCATTATGTTTGGGGCAAATCCAACACAACACATCACTGAGTACCACTCTTCACATGTTCAAGCATGGTGGTGGCTGCACCATGTTATGGGTATGCTTGTCATCAACAAGGACTGGGGAGTTTTTTTAGGATAAAAATAAATGGAATAGAGCTAAGCGAAGGCAAAATCCTAGAGGAAAACCTGGTTCAGTCTGCTTTCCAACAGACATTGGGAGACAAATTCACCTTTCAGCAGGAAAGGCCAAATATACACTGGAGTTGCTTACCAAGACAACATTGAATGTTCCTGAGTGGCCTAGTTACAGTGTTGACTTAAGTCGGCTTGAAAATCTATTGCAATACTTGAAAATGGCTGTCTAGCACCAACAACCAACTTGACAGAGCTTGAAGATTTAAAAAAAAAGAATAATGTGCAGATATTGTACAATCCAGGTGTGCAAAGCTCTTAGAGACTTACCCAGAAAGAATTACAGCTGTCATCGCTGCCAAATATGATTCTAACATCTACTGACTCAGGGAGGTGAATTTAAAAAAATATTTCTGAAATTAATTTTCAATAAATTTGCAAAAATGTCTAAAACATGTTTTCACTTTGTCATTAGGTGTAGGTGATGTGTAGACATTGCACCTATTATACAGTCTTGTTTAGGGTTAGACACCTACTATACAGTCTTGGTTAGGGTTAGGCACCTACTATACAGTCTTGGTTAGGGTTAGGGTTAGGCACCTACTATACAGTCTTGGTTAGGCACCTACTATACACTCTTGGTTAGGGTTAGGGTTAGGCACCAGTGGATGCTTGGTTAGGGTTAGGCACCTACTATACAGTCTTGGTTAGGGTTAGGGTTAGGCACCAGTGGATGCTTGGTTAGGGTTAGGCACCTACTATACAGTCTTGGTTAGGCACCTACTATACACTCTTGGTTAGGGTTAGGGTTAGGCACCAGTGGATGCTTGGTTAGGGTTAGGCACCTACTATACACTCTTGGTTAGGGTTAGGGTTAGGCACCAGTGGATGCTTGGTTAGGGTTAGGCACCTACTATACAGTCTTGGTTAGGGTTAGGGTTAGGCACCAGTGGATGCTTGGTTAGGGTTAGGCACCTACTATACACTCTTGGTTAGGGTTAGGGTTAGGCACCAGTGGATGCTTGGTTAGGGTTAGGCACCTACTATACAGTCTTGGTTAGGGTTAGGGTTAGGCACCAGTGGATGCTTGGTTAGGGTTAGGCACCTACTATACAGTGATGTGTAGACATTGCACCTACCATACATTCTTGAGTAATTCATTTTAACAACGCCATTATCATATGCAACTTTAATATATATATATATATATGTATTTAATCCATTTTGAACTTAGACTGTAACACAACAACATGTGGAATAAGAAAAGGTGAATGTGTACTTTCTGAAGGCACTGTATATCACTGTATGTGACCAGTTACTTCAGTTAACACCAGGTGTCCCCATTACAACAGAGGTTGCAGTAACTGAAGCTCCTCTTCCTGATACTGTATTGTATATAGCCTGTGTTGCTGTCTGCTCCTGTGTGTGTGTGTGCCTGAGCTTGTGTCAGTCGCATACAAAGAGACCTGCAACAGACAGGAACTGAGACCACAGCTTTGTGGGTTAACCCTGGTTAAAGCCGTTCATGCTTTGTCACTGTGACTTTACTCAACAGTTATTTGCAGTTACAGAACCGACAGCAACACCGATAACTTGCTGTTTTACACTGTTTTGTTCACTGTCTTTTTGTTGTCATTGATGATCAAATGAATCCTGACAGTGCTTTAATATCCCTACCGGGTTAAAGCATATATTGGATGACTTACTAACATAACTGAGGCTGGTACACAGGGCATAGACTAGAGCAGAGAGCACAAGCAGAGATGATTGTTATTCTAAATGTCAGAGAGAGAGAGAGAAAGAGAGGAAAAGAGGGAGAGAGACACACACACACACAGACATACTGTAGACAGAGAGAGAGAGAGAGAGAGAGAGAGAGGGAGAGAGAGAGAGAGAGAAAGACAGAGAGAGAGAGAGGCAGAGAGAGAGAGAGAGAGAAAGAAAGAGCATGCAGTCTGTGTGATGGGATCAGGGCCTGGTAATATGGCCTCTGTGTGTGATAGTGCCTTCTACGAGACATGATCTCATCTGTGTCTTGGGCCTGGGCAGTGCCTGGCCGGTGGACAGTAGTCAGTCAGTTAGTCACTCCCAGCAGAGACGCTGCTACGCGGCTTCTAGCCGTGCCCAGATGGGCACCCAAATCTAATAGACAGCCATTTTGAGCTTTTAAGCCCAGGCTTATTGGAGAAAAAGAAGCAGCCAATGTCTAATCTCTCTTTTTATTTCTCACTCTCTTTCTCCATTTCTCAAGCGTGCACGGCACACTCCAACTTTAAATCTCTGTTATTTTCTCTCTCTCTCTCTCACCCCTGGCTCAACCCCTCGCTCTCGTTCCACTTTCTCTAAGATGGCTTGGTCCCAATAGGAAAGTTCTAAACAAGGAGAATGACTGGAGTTTGGGGGTACAGACATGTAAACCTTAAACACTGAACTTGAACTGTGAAAAAAAAGGATATGAGTTTGCAAGACAAAGAGTGAATGGCTTTCAGATCATGTCCATGAAAATCTGAAGATGGTGATCTCACATATATTGTGTAACTAGATCAGTGGGGTGAGAGTTGGGGGTCTGCCTTCGAATCTATTATAGGTTCTCAGTAAAATTGTGTGTGTGTGTGGGGGGGGGGGGGGATCTTGGTTTTCAGTGAAAGTGTTTTAATGTTGTGCCCCCGTCACAGCTTCAGCAGCTCCAGCAGCCCAGCAGCTCCAGCAGCCCAGCAGCTCCAGCAGCTCCAGCAGCTCCAGCAGCCCCAGCAGCTCCAGCAGCCCCAGCAGCCCCAGCAGCTCCAGCAGCTCCAGCAGCTCCAGCAGCCCCAGCAGCCCCAGCAGCTCCAGCAGCCCCAGCAGCTCCAGCAGCCCCAGCAGCCCCAGGAGCTCCAGCAGCTCCAGCAGCCCCAGCATCCCCAGCAGCTCCAGCAGCTCCAGCAGCCCCAGCAGCTCCAAGCAGCCCCAGCATCTCCAGCAGCTCCAATAGCCCCAGCAGCTCCAAGAATCCCCAGCAGCTCCCTCAGCTCCAGCAGCTCCAGCATCCCCAGCATCCCCAGCAGCCCCAGCATCCTCAGCAGCCCCAGCAGCTCCAAGCAGCCCCAGCAGCTCCCTCAGCTCCAGCAGCTCCAGCAGCTCCAGCATCCCCAGCATCCTCAGCAGCCCCAGCAGCTCCAAGCAGCCCCAGCAGCTCCAGCAGCCCCAGCAGCTCCAGCAGCTCCAGAAGCCCCAGCATCCCCAGCAGCTCTAAGCAGCCCCAGCAGCTCCAGCAGCCACAGCAGCCCCAGCAGCTCCAGCAGTTCTAGCCAAACAATGTGAGGATGGATTTTAACGACAGGCCCCATCCTCATGCCTGGAGTTATATATCTCTATAACTGACACACTCCTGATGAGGTAGACAGAAACTGTTCGAGCCTGTCCTGAAGACTGACCGGTCAGTGATGGTGATGTTGATAACAGATAGATAGGTCTATTGTATTGGGAAGGTCTTGGCTGAGAAGGTAGTTTTGGAAACTAGGATCCATTTAGACAAGTACCTGACCTGAAGACCAGTGGTGGAAAAAGTATTCAATTGTCATACTTAAGACATTAATAGTACCTGACCTGACCTGAAGACATTAATAGATTAATACATTAAGTAAAATTGAAAGTCACCCATTAAAATACTACTTGAGTAAAAGTCTAAAGTTATTTGGTTTTAAATGTAAGTATCAAAAGTAAATGGAACTTCTAAAATGTACTTAAGTATCAAAAGTAAAAGTAAAAGCATTTCAAATTCTGTATATTAAGCAAACCAGACAAGACAATTATTATTTATTTTTTATTGACGGATAGCCAGGGGCACACTCCAACACTCAGACATCATTTACAGATAGCCATGGGGCACACTCCAACACTCAGACATCATTTACAGATAGCCATGGGGCACACTCCAACACTCAGACATCATTTACAGATAGCCAGGGGAAGACTCCAACACTCAGACATCATTTACAGATAGCCAGGGGAAGACTCCAACACTCAGACATCATTTACAGATAGCCAGGGGCACACTCCAACACTCAGACATCATTTACAGATAGCCATGGGGCACACTCCAACACTCAGACATCATTTACAGATAGCCATGGGGCACACTCCAACACTCAGACATCATTTACAGATAGCCAGGGGCACACTCCAACACTCAGACATCATTTACAGATAGCCATGGGGCACACTCCAACACTCAGACATCATTTACAGATAGCCATGGGGCACACTCCAACACTCAGACATCATTTACAGATAGCCATGGGGCACACTCCAACACTCAGACATCATTTACAGATAGCCATGGGCACACTCCAACACTCAGACATCATTTACAGATAGCCATGGGGCACACTCCAACACTCAGGCATCATTTACAGATAGCCATGGGGCACACTCCAACACTCAGACATCATTTACAGATAGCCATGGGGCACACTCCAACACTCAGACATCATTTACAGATAGCCATGGGGCACACTCCAACACTCAGACATCATTTACAGATAGCCATGGGGCACACTCCAACACTCAGACATCATTTACAGATAGCCAGGGGAAGACTCCAACACTCAGACATCATTTACAGATAGCCAGGGGAAGACTCCAACACTCAGACATCATTTACAGATAGCCAGGGGCACACTCCAACACTCAGACATCATTTACAGATAGCCATGGGGCACACTCCAACACTCAGACATCATTTACAGATAGCCATGGGGCACACTCCAACACTCAGACATCATTTACAGATAGCCAGGGGCACACTCCAACACTCAGACATCATTTACAGATAGCCATGGGGCACACTCCAACACTCAGACATCATTTACAGATAGCCATGGGGCACACTCCAACACTCAGACATCATTTACAGATAGCCATGGGGCACACTCCAACACTCAGACATCATTTACAGATAGCCATGGGCACACTCCAACACTCAGACATCATTTACAGATAGCCATGGGGCACACTCCAACACTCAGACATCATTTACAGATAGCCATGGGGCACACTCCAACACTCAGACATCATTTACAGATAGCCATGGGGCACACTCCAACACTCAGACATCATTTACAGATAGCCATGGGGCACACTCCAACACTCAGACATCATTTACAGATAGCCAGGGGCACACTCCAACACTCAGACATCATTTACAGATAGCCATGGGGCACACTCCAACACTCAGACATCATTTACAGATAGCCAGGGGCACACTCCAACACTCAGACATCATTTACAGATAGCCATGGGGCACACTCCAACACTCAGACATCATTTACAGATAGCCAGGGGCACACTCCAACACTCAGACATCATTTACAGATAGCCATGGGCACACTCCAACACTCAGACATCATTTACAGATAGCCATGGGGCACACTCCAACACTCAGACATCATTTACAGATAGCCATGGGGCACACTCCAACACTCAGACATCATTTACAGATAGCCATGGGGCACACTCCAACACTCAGACATCATTTACAGATAGCCAGGGGAAGACTCCAACACTCAGACATCATTTACAGATAGCCA
>NW_027259502.1:0-29832 GCF_045791955.1 Oncorhynchus clarkii lewisi
CCATGTTCTGTTATAATCTCCCGGGGACCGGGAGTTGTTAGCGGTGGTCAGGGCTCTGAAAGTGTGGAGACACTGGCTTGAGGGGGCTAAGCACCCCTTTCTCATCTGGACCGACCACCAGAATCTGGAGTATATTCGGGCAGCTAGGAGACTGAACCCACGTCAGGCAAGGTGGGCCATGTTTTTCACCCGATTCCGGTTCACGTTATCTTATAGACCGGGCTCCCAGAACGTCAAGGCGGACGCACTGTCCCGCCTTTACGACACAGAGGATCGGTCCCTCGAACCTACTCCCATCCTTCCCGCCTCAAGGCTGATAGCACCAGTGGTAGGGGAGGTGGACTCGGACATCGAGCGGGCATTACGGGCGGAACCCGCGCCTCCTCAGTATCCGGCGGGGCGGAAGTACGTGCCTTGGTGTTTGGTACCAACTGATTCGGTGGGCTCACGTCCTACCCTCCTTGGGTCACCCTGCGGTGGCGAGGACAGTGGGGAGCCTTCGGGGAAGGTATTGGTGGCCTACCTTGGCTAGGGACGTTAAGGTTTATGTCTCCTCCTGTTCGGTATGCGCCCAGAGTAAGGCTCCTAGGCACCTTCCTAGAGGGAAGTTACAACCCCTCCCCGTTCCATAACGGCCATGGTCTCATCTCTCCGTAGATTTCCTGACTGATCTTCCCCCGTCTCAGGGGAACACTATGGTTCTGGTGATTGTGGATCGGTTCTCTAAGTCCTGCCGTCTCCTCCCGCTGCCCGGTATCCCTACAGCCCTACAGACTGCGGAGGCATTATTCACCCACCTCTTCCGGCACTACGGGGTGCCGGAGGACATCGTTTCTGATCAGGGCCCCCAGTTCACGTCCCGAGTATGGAGGGCGTTCATGGAGCGTCTGGGGATCTCGGTCAGCCTGACCTCCGGTTATCACCCCGAGAGTAATGGGCAGGTGGAGAGAGTGAACCAGGAAGTGGGTAAGTTTCTGCGGTCGTATTGCCAGGACCGGCCAGGGGAGTGGGCGAGATACATCCCCTGGGCCGAAATGGCCCAGAACTACGCCACTCCTCTACTAACATGTCCCCCTTTCAGTGTGTGTTGGGGTACCAGCCGGTCCTGGCACCATGGCATCCGAGCCAGACAGAGGCTCCTGCGGTGGAGGAATGGGTGCAGCGCTCCAAAGAGACCTGGACGGCCGTACAGGAATCCCACCAACAAGCTAGTGGACGGCAGAAAAGGAGTGCTGACCGCCACCGCAGTGAGGCCCCCGGGGGACAGGGTCTGGCTCTCGACCCAAAACCTGCCCCTCCTCTTGCCCTGCCAGAAGCTGGGGCCGCAGTGTGTAGGGCCCTTCAAAGTCCTGAGGAGAATAAACGAGGTGTGTTATTGATTACAACTCCCTCCCTATTATCGTATTAACACCTCGTTTCATGTGTCTCTCCTCAGGCCGGTGGTAGCTGGTCCCCTGCAGGACGGTGAGGTGCCGGAGGTCCCTCCTCCCCCTCTGGACATCGAGGGGTCCCCGGCGTACACGATACGGGCCATTCTGGACTCGAGACGCCGGGTGAGGGGTCTGCAGTACCTTGTGGACTGGGAGGGGTACGGTCCGGAAGAGAGGTGCTGGTGGGTACCGGTGGGGGACATTTTGGATCCGTCAATGTTGAGGGATTTCCATCGCCTCCATCCGGATCGCCCTGCCCCTCGTCCTCTGCGTCGACCTCGAGGCCGGTGTCGGCACGCTGCGGGAGCCGCGCGTCAGGGGGGGGTACTGTCACGACTCCGACCGAAGGTGACACCCCTTCCCGTTCGGGTGGCGCTCGGCGGTCGTCGTCGCCGGCCTACTAGCTGCCACTGATTCTTTCCTCTCCCTCCTTATGTGTTTATTGATTACACCTGTTTTGAGTTGGTTGTAATTAGTTGGGCTTTATTAGTCAGCCGGCCCGCCCGTTTCTTTGTGCGAGATTGATTATTGTAACCCTGGTGTTTGCTACAGACATACGTGTCCATGTATTTAGTGCTAGACTGTTTTCGTTCCCTGTGTCTGGGTCATTTTGTTTGAGCACCCAAAAGTGGGGTGGCCGTGGTTCACCGTGTGTGCATCAAAGGAGCACTTTATTGAACTCTCTGCTTTCCTGCACCTGATTTCACCCTCACGACACCCAGGACCTTACACATACCTTATCACAACTGATTGGCCCAAACGCATTAAGAAGGAAAAAATTCCACAAATTAACGTTTAACAAGGCACACCTGTTACATGAAATGCATTCCAGGTGCCTAATTCATGAAGCTGGTTCAGAGAATGCCAAGAGTGTGCAAAGCTGTCATTAAGGCAAAGGGTGGCTACTTTGAAGAATCTCAAATACAAAATATATTTGCTTTCCATATGTGCTTTTTCATAGTTTTGATGTCTTCACTAATATTATACAATGTAGAAAATAGTAAAAAATAAAGAGGAATTCTGGGATGAGTAGGTGTGTCCAAACTTTTGACTAGTACATTTAAAACATATATATAATACATCCTGCTCCTCTCCTCTCTACCTAACTTTCCCTCACAGTCCCTTTTTCTCCAATCCCGTTAGTTTAGCTGTTCAACCTACCTTAGTTATCCCTCACCCATCATAGCCCTTCCATTCCCAACCAATCAGAACTCTTGGAAATGCACATCTGGACACTGCACCCACCCACTCAGGTCAGAGTGTAATCGTCTTCTGAAGAGAGAGGACCTTTTATTGTCAACAGTAACACAAATGTCTGAATGTTGTGTGTGGATCAAAATAACCACAACAATACGATTCCAAGTCATTCTGATTACCACACATGAAGAACTATATTCAAAGAAAGCAGCTGCGTCCGTGTGTGTGTGTGTGTGTGTGTGTGTGTGTGTAGTGACAATTAAGAAGTAAAATTCCTCAAAAAGTGGGCAGAACACAACCAATCAGCATTAAATATATAGAGGGTCAGGGCATTCACAGCTGACTGCTCCAATGAGCTCTAGATAGCCGTTTTTACAATATACTGTATATACACACACGCTGGGTGTACAAAACATTAAGGACACCTTCCTAATATTGTGTTGTACCCTGCAAGGTGTCAAAAGCGTTCCGCAGGGATGCTGGAACATGTTGACTCCAATGCTTCCCACAGTTGTGTCAAGTTTGTTGGATCTCCTTTGGTTGGTGGACCGCTCTTGATACACACAAAACTATTGAGTGTGAAAAACCCGGAACTTCCTGCCATACCCCGTTCAAAGGCACTTAAATATTTTGTCTTGCCCATTCACGCTCTGAATGTTACACATAAAAAATCCATGTCTCGATTGTCTCAAAGCTAAAAAGTCCTTCTTTAACCTGTCTCCTCCCTTTAATTTAAGAAGTGACATCAATAGCTTTCACCTGGATTCACCTGGTCAGAGTAGCCAGTTTCTGCTCTGCTTGCTTTTACAACTCTGCAGTCCTATATGGGGAGTTATTAAGGCCAGAAGTCAGTACTAGTGAAGCTACTTATACCTCTCTCCAAGTCACCTAATGTCTTCCTAGCCCCATAAGATATCGCCATGAATAAACATGGATTGTCAATGGAGACAAGTTTTTTTCTATGGCATCAAACTACTGATGCGTTCACGTCACGTCCATGTCAAGTGAAACATCGTGTAGACATATGGTTCACGTCGTGCACACGCGACACTGACATGTCATGTGTAAGTCAGTTTGAATGTAGCTAAGTTCATTACCAGGGTCATTACTAAGAGCTCACCATGAATGGCTTAGAAACGGCTACATGACATCTACGTGTACATAATGCTTTCACGTCATGTACACGGAACACTTTAGTTTATTATAAAATACAGTGCCTTGCGAAAGTATTCGGCCCCCTTGAACTTTGCAACCTTTTGCCGCATTTCAGGCTTCAAACATAAAGATATAAAACTGTATTTTTTTGTGAAGAATCAACAACAAGTGGGACACAATCATGAAGTGGAATGACATTTATTGGATATTTCAAACTTTTTTAACAAATCAATAACTGAAAAATTGGGCGTGCAAAATTATTCAGCCCCTTTACTTTCAGTGCAGCAAACTCTCTCCAGAAGTTCAGTGAGGATCTCTGAATGATCCAATGTAGACCTAAATGACTAATGATGATAAATACAATCCACCTGTGTGTAATCAAGTCTCCGTATAAATGCACCTGCACTGTGATAGTCTCAGAGGTCCGTTAAAAGCGCATAGAGCATCATGAAGAACAAGGAACACACCAGGCAGGTCCGAGATACTGTTGTGAAGAAGTTTAAAGCCGGATTTGGATACAAAAAGATTTCCCAAGCTTTAAACATCCCAAGGAGCACTGTGCAAGCGATAATATTGAAATGGAAGGGGTATCAGACCACTGCAAATCTACCAAGACCTGGCCGTCCCTCTAAACTTTCAGCTCATACAAGGAGAAGACTGATCAGAGATGCAGCCAAGAGGCCCATGATCACTCTGGATGAACTGCAGAGATCTACAGCTAAGATGGGAGACTCTGTCCATAGGACAACAATCCGTCGTATATTGCACAAATCTGGCCTTTATGGAAGAGTGGCAAGAAGAAAGCCATTTCTTAAAGTTATCCATAAAAAGTGTTGTTTAAAGTTTGCCACAAGCCACCTGGGAGACACACCAAACTTGTGGAAGAAGGTGCTCTGGTCAGATGAAACCAAAATTGAACTTTTTGGCAACAATGCAAAACGTTATGTTTGGCATAAAAGCAACACAGCTGAACACACCATCCCCACTGTCAAACATGGTGGTGGCAGCATCATGGTTTGGGCCTGCTTTTCTTCAGCAGGGACAGGGAAGATGGTTAAAATTGATGGGAAGATGGATGGAGCCAAATACAGGACCATTCTGGAAGAAAACCTGATGGAGTCTGCAAAAGACCTGAGACTGGGACGGAGATTTGTCTTCCAACAAGACAATGATCCAAAACATAAAGCAAAATCCACAATGGAATGGTTCAAAAATAAACATATCCAGGTGTTAGAATGGCCAAGTCAAAGTCCAGACCTGAATCCAATCGAGAATCTGTCGAAAGAACTGAAAACTGCTGTTCACAAATGCTCTCCATCCAACCTCACTGAGCTCGAGCTGTTTTGCAAGGAGGAATGGGAAATAATTTCAGTCTCTCGATGTGCAAAACTGATAGAGACATACCCCAAGCGACTTACAGCTGTAATCGCAGCAAAAGGTGGCGCTACAAAGTATTAACTTAAGGGGGCTGAATAATTTTGCACGCCCAATTTTTCAGTTTTTGATTTGTTAAAAAAGTTTGAAATATCCAATAAATGTCGTTCCACTTCATGATTGTGTCCCACTTGTTGTTGATTCTTCACAAAAAAATACAGTTTTATATCTTTATGTTTGAAGCCTGAAATGTGGCAAAAGGTCGCAAAGTTCAAGGGGGCCGAATACTTTCGCAAGGCACTGTATCTCACCATGAACTCATTACAAACGTCTGCATGACGTCTCCATTGCCAGAGTCATTTAATCAATTGAGTTTGTTGATATAGCTAAAATAGGCATATCACCTCAATTAAATAATTATTAGACTAGTTGATTTTCAGCCAGCCACCATTAATTACTGTGTAGATATGCCTATGTCCCACATCAATATGGACACAAGGGCTTCTTTTTGGAGGGAGCCCTATTCAGAAATAAGAGGTAGCCTAGGTATCTAGTGGTGCATTCAAACGACTTCAGTGCTTTGAAAACAACTAGGAACTCAGAACGAAATGAGCTCTGACTGGGAAAAACAGTTTTTAACAGTCAATTCAGACACTCATCTTTCTCTGACTTTCTGACCTGAAAATCACTCATGGCATGAATTGACCTCGTTTTTCCCCCCCAGTTCCCAGTTCACCACAAGTTTCCCGGTTTAATAAAACAACCATATTTTCTGTGTGATAATGACACCCGCTTTTCATTTAAAATTGAATGTTTTCATAAGCCTTTAGACCTACCAAGAGCCCATGTTGAGGCTGAACAAGGCCTTTGATAGGCTAGTAGACTATGTAGAAATAATCGTGGAGTTAATCATTGTCATAGCCTAGATCGCTATATATAGTCTGAATCCTGAATCCAACATTTGGCTAAGGTGTATTTAAACTTCCGATTTCAACTGCAAATGAAGGTGTGGCTTTCATGACACTCAGCTCTATTGTATCTGCCATAGCTTTGTTGCGGTAAGACGATTTCATAAGTGAGTAAATCGTGAAATCTCACCTATTGTCTTAAAGACAATGCTTCCCTTTCCCTACAGTATTTCAAATTCAATTTCTGTGTTACTTACACTACTGTTCAAAAGTTTGGGGTCACTTAGAAATGTCCTTGTTTTTGAAAGAAAGGCACATTTTTTGGTCCATTAAAATAACATCAGATTGATCAGAAATACAGTATAGACATTGTTAATGTTGTAAATGACTATTGTAGCAGTAAACGGCAGATTTTTTTATGGAATCACTACATAGGCGCACAGAGGCCCATTATCAGCAACCATCAACCCTGTGTTCCAATGACACGTTGTGTTAGCTAATCCAAGTTTATAATTTTAAAAGGCTAATTGATCTTTAGAAAACCCTTTTACAATTTTGTTAGCACAGCTGAAAACGCTTGTGTTGATTAAAGAAGCAATAAAATTGGCCTTCTTTAGACTAGTTGAGTATCTGGAGCATCAGCATTTGTGGGTTCATTTACAGGCTCAAAATGTTTCTTCTGAAACTCGTCAGACTATTCCTGTTCTGAGAAATGAAGGCTATTCAATGTGAGAAATTGCCAAGAAACTGAAGATCTCGTGCAACGCTGTGTACTAATCCCTTCACAGAACAGTGCAAACTGGCCCTAACCAGAATAGAAAGAAGAGTGGGAGGCCCCGGTGCACAACTGAGCAAGAGGACAAGTACATTAGAGTGTCTAGTTTGAGAAACAGATGCCTCACAAGTCCTCAATTGGCAGCGTCATTAAGTTGTACCTGCAAAAAAACAGTCTCAACGTCAACAGTGAAGAGGCTATTCCGGGATGCTGGCCTTCTATGCAGAGTTGCAAAGAAAAAGCAATATCTTAGACTGGCCAATAAAAAAAAGATTAAGATGGGCAAAAGAACACAGACACTGGACAGAGGAACTCCGCCTAGAAGGCCAGCATCCCGGAGTCGCCTCTTCACTGTTGATGTTGAGACTGGTGTTTTGTGGGTACTATTTAATACAGAATAGACAAAGCCTAGATGGTAGCAGGACCTGGAGATAGATGGTAGCAGGACCTGAGCAGGCCAGACTACTTGTTGATTTTGAAGCCCAGCTTTTTAATGTAGTGTCCCCTTCAACATGAAGTCTTCAACACAAGCAAAGTTCATCACACCAGCAAACATTAAAAAAGCAAGTGGCCAGCTTGTGCAACAATATTTCAAGCATGGGTAGTCTAGTCTTAGATAATGTCCAGAGCTTCTGGTTTTGGATACACACAGTTGTGCAAGCAAAGATGTCATTAGCACTGTCCACAACATTGGAAAAAACTAGGCATTCCTCAATATCAGAAATATCTCAAGGAAGTAATTATTGATCAGAACACATCCCCTTAAGAGGAAAAATATACCACAGCTTCAAAAGTACAAGGCACAGTCAGTCACAAAACAGGCAAAGCAATTACAGTATCAGACTTAAAAAGTGATTGTACACTTTCAGCCAACTACATTGCAAGCAAGTTATGTGATGGAAAAATGGATAAGTTTCTCTCTCGTGAGAATAAACAATTTCCTCCAACCCTTTCAAATAACAGAATGCCTAACCTGCCAACACAAAAATCTGATCTGCTAGACCTGATCGCTGTAGATTCCTACACACCTGTGCCCTCTTCTTTTGCTGCCAAAATCATTGATGGAGCTGTTATTATTCATTCCTTGCCTATCCGCACCAAGTTTCCAATTCTGCAATCAAATGTCTTCCTGCTTTTGGTAGAGCACCAGTTGAAAAACAGCAGTAGAGTCGATATTGATTGGGACACAGATAGTCTAACAGACTCAATGGGAGAGAAGCGGGGGAAAAACAAGCTTCCATGTCAATTCTATGACTATGAATTCTATGAAATCCTACTAACAAACAGAAGCTTTTCAGCATGTTGACACAGAAGGTATGTGCCAAGAATATGCCTTCATAGATTACCTTAAAAAGGGTGCACAGACCATTATCATTGGAACAGTGGATACAGACATCATTGTCCTCCTTGCTTTTCTTCCATCTTATCAAGGATTAGCGAGCCATAAAGCTGTGGTTTCCTTTTGATATGGGTAAAAACTACTAGGAGATTTCTATAAACACCATTTGCGAGAAGCTTGGAATGCACAAGTTTGGCTTTGTCAGCTTTCAACGCATTCACAGGTTGTGATACAAACAGGTTCATGATTGGGTGATAGAGGTGACTGATGTCAGCAAAACCATTTCAACCTCTTGATCTGGAATCATCCACTTTCACATTGATTGAGAGATACACCTGTGTTCTCTATGACAAGACAACAAGCTACCAGGAACTCTTCTAAGAAGTCAATGGAGAACATCCAATGGAGAACATCCCCCTCAACACAGGCTGCACTGCTGCAACATTCAAACAGAGCAGTGTACCAAATTAGCATTTGGTCAACAAGTATGAAAACCATCCAATCAGCATCTACACCAGAAAGTTTGATTTGGACCTTTGGATGGGCTAAAAAGTTGATTCCTGGACACCTTCGTGGACACTCTTACCCGAGACTGCCAAAGCTTGTGGATGCAAAAATGAGCCCTTCTGTTCTCAGAAGTGTCAATGCCAGGATGCTGGACTATCATGCACTGCATTAGGCCATTATACTGGTACATGTGGGCCAGGGCCAAGTCTTTTATTTTTTCCACTAATCAGAATTTACAGAATACATTTGATGTATTATGACTCAATTTCATGTTATTTTATGAGAATTTCACTGAAGTCATTTTAAACATGACTATCGATTAATTAGCATCTACAGTACATTGCCAGTCATTCGTGGTTAAGTTTGCAACGAGCAACACTTCTATGATGTTTTAATGTCATCTGAGGAATGTTTGTACCAAATTGCATGCTTTTATCTGCAGTATAACTGTTAGCAAATAGCAGCTATTGTTGCAGCCATTTTGAAATTTCACAATAACTCGCTTCCTGATTAAGTTTGAAATAATGCGCACTCCTTCTGGGATGTTTTCATATTACCCGAGGCATGTTTGTACCAAATTGCAGGGTCTACCATGTCACGTTTTTCACTATTAAAGCCCCAGACTATAGAAGTGCCCGGTCCGGGTCAAACGCTTGATGTCTCGACTTTACATGAAGCTAAATAGTTAGAGGAAACAGAAGTGTTGGTTGATGGCTGCCGTGGATCATGGCAGAAGTGGATGTCAAGAGTAGGCACTCCATGAGGTTGAAGTGTCAAATGTTAGGGCAGGCCATTGGATCTCCTATGTGGAGGCCATTAAAATAGTTGAGGGAGCTAGTGTCGTGAGTATCGAATCACATTACATATAGAATTGTGAGAATTGCATAACATATCCTATCAGTGCCTAAGTGCATATTGTGACAGGGACGGATTGCTGAACAGGCACACAGGGCATGTGGCCCTGGGCCTTTGGGTTGGGGCCCCTCTGGAGGTCGGGGAGCCCCCAGATTTAAAACTGCTAAGATTTCTCTCAGTCTGATGACAAAATGTGAACAAAAGCATGAGATGAGCTATAAAACAGCACATTTTCTTCCCTGCCTCAAGTGAAAAAGTGTAGAAGAGCAGGAAATTAGCTTTAGAACTGCCACATTTTCTCTTAGCCTCATAACAAAATGTTTAGAATCGCATTATAAACTGCACCTTTTTCTCTATGCACCATTGCAAATGTGTTGAAATGCAGGAAGTTAGCTGATGTCCCCTCCCCAAATATATATATATATATATATAGAAGCCCCAGAGACCCTAAGAGGTAGTCTGTCCATGTATTATGTGGTCCCTGGCAACTCCGAGCCCAAAAAGCAGACTGTAGCCTCCTTTTGTCAAAACGTAAGAGTCTGCTTATATTTCGCTGTCAGCACCCTACCAGTAGTCCTATTATAATGAAGAAACTGACAAAGGATTATACATAATTGCATGAAGCTGCTGTGATACAGTTTTAGTAAGGAGCATCACTTCGACAAACTGTACTTGCGCTGTTCCTCCAGCAGATGTCAGTCATGGATCAGCTTGTTCAATTCCAGGCTTGGTTGTCTTCATCGTCAGTCCTGAAATACAGGTTGTCACTATTGGGGCGTCAGGTACTGTAGCCTATTTCTATTTTTTTACCTTAATTTAACTAGGCAAGTCAGATAAGAACAAATTGACGGCCTACACCGGCCTAACCCGGACGACACTGGGCCAATTGTGCGCCACCCTATGGAACTCCCAATCACAGCCGGTTATGATTCTGCCTGGATTTGAACCAGGGTGTCTGTAGTGACCCCTCAAGCCCTGAGATGCTATGCTTTAAACCGCTGCGCCACTCGGGAGCCTAGGGCTTAAGAGCTTTGGGCCAGCAACCTAATCGTGCTGATTTGAATCCCCCAGCCGACTAGGTGAAAAATCTGTATGTGCACTTGAGCAAGTCACTTAACCATAATTACTATTCATAAGAGCATCTGCTAAGTCTAGTTGCCACAAAGTCATAGTTATGGATAAAACCCACCTATTTCAACGATTTATATTCTTAAAAACTCATTCTAAACCTAACCTTATGCCTAACTTCAAATTAAGACCAAAAAAACATTCAGGGTTTTCATGTAATTTTATGATATAGTCCATTTTGACTTTGCGGCTGTGGTAACTTTTGACAACCGAAATAGGACCAGAGTCGGAAGAAGAGGTGAGACACCCCACTTGCTGTTTTTTCTGGTTCATAAACATCACAGAGACGATGCGTGCTCATCGATGGGGCAGACGTCCGTGTGTTATGATTCTGGAAGGTCACATAGCTAGCAACAATGACAAGAAGCTGCCATGTGGGGAATCGTAGGTGACTTGTACATATTGTTATGTACAAGGGTGTGAATAGTACATATTGTTCACACCAAGGGTGTGAATAAAAATTCATCAATGAATCATATAACAGTTACAAAGTTTAAAATACCTTCATGTCCTCCATTCGATCCCACTATGTACTAGATTGGCTACCAGCCACCTAGGAACTTACAACCCTCATGTCAAAAGAGAACAACAGTTAATTTAAAAACAGAATAAAGAAAATGGTGTTAAATTTAAGTCCCCCTTTTGACACCCCCTAGGGTGTCACTCATTATCCTTTATTTCAGCGGTCCCAACATAGTAATATGTTAATAGCATTTCATGAAAATAATAAAAAGTTTATTAACTTTTTTTTTTTTTTTTTACAGAAACAAGGTACAACTTTATTGTTTATTGACAAGTAAGACATAGGATAAAACTTTGGTCATGGAAAACAGAGTAAAGCAGAGCAAAGTATTATTATAAACCATCTGGTCCTCTCAGCTACTTCTATCCTGCACCAGGTGGGCACCATGCCACCCAGGGACTCCAAACCTTCACAACAGGGAGAACAAACATACTGGAAAGAAAAACTTATCATCAAATAAAATGTAAAAGAAGGAACTGTGGTGGTGTAATATTTATTCTACTACCTCACCCACAGCATACCATGGGTCATCCTCAGTCAGCCCCATCCTCACCCACAGCATACCATGGGTCATCCTCAGTCAGTCCCATCTTCACCCACAGCATACCATGGGTCATCCTCAGTCAGTCCCATCCTCCCCTGAAAGCTTGATTCAGTATCAGCATCTCCAACTGGAGCATCAAGCAAAGGCATCATGCCTGAAGCCTTCACCACATCTGTAACAGACTTCTTAAAACACGGTATGATGCAAGCAGCACAACACATCAATAATACAAATACAAGAATTAGGGTCAGAAATCCAGTAACCACCATACCAGTGTACTTACCAAACCAGGCTCCCAACCAAGAGAACAGTCCAGACTCCTCCACCCCCGCCATGGTCCTCATCTCAGCAGATGTGCATCAAGCCCACTAAGGGCCTTAGATATACTACCATCTGGACTGGTGTTATTAGGAATATACGTGCAACATTGTTCACCGAACATCTTACAGACACCCCCCTGACTGGCAAGAAGCATATCTAAAGCAAGTCTATTCTGTCTGGCAACCCTAGATGTGGCCTCAAGCTGTTCAGACATACCAGTGAGTGCATCACGGGAGTAATTCACAAAACGCTGTTGATTATAGTAGATGTAATTAATCCATGCAGTCTGTCTAGCATCCACTATGGCTGGACCCATAATAGGTAGTAAGTGCCAGAGTCCATCATTCCTACCCCCAACATATTAGTGTGTATGTCAACTACATCCTCCGTCCATGGAGCACTACGTCTATGTCTCCCACGGGATGGAATGCTTTCAGGCCCCCTGGATACAGAACCCAACAGCTGTTCAGAAGTAACATCAACAATGGTCAGTGGAATAATCAAACTGGTCAGAGCACACGTACCTTGCCAGTCTCCTCTAAGAATGGGTCTCTGCACTCTTTTGGGTCCACAGATCCACCACACATCAGCCAGACCACTAGTTTGGTTTAGGCCTGCAACTGGCCAAGTGGCATTAATGGTTATGTTACTACTGCAATCAGCTTCAGGCAATCTCCCATAGTCTATGCCATTACCTGTACCCGTGATGCAACTGTAATTTCCCCCATATGCCTTAACACCCCAAGGGGCCAGATGAGGAGGTACTGTAGGAAACACAAGGCTCAAAGAGGAACAGAGAGTTGAATTGGGCTGAACCTGGTTAAAACCTCTCAGAATACACAACCGCCCCTCTCCTTCTCCTATAGCAAATGGGTGTGTAGCCAGAACAGGTCTAGCATGACCACAGATAATGCAGTCATTTCTTTTCAGGGTTTTAGCTGTATACCTCATATAGGACAGCCACAAATTGTCACTACCATCAAAACCAGTCTCAGTGCCTAATTGATCAATAGCTGAATAGTCTCTAACGTTAATTACCTGAATGGGATTTGACACAGTGATGGTGGGTGGCAGGTTCGGTCCAGGGGTGGTAGAGGAGTGTGTCTGGCTCTGGTTCGTCTGGGACCTCTGTGGTTTTTGCAGCACCTTAATAGAAAACACACCCATCGTGTCTGTCCTGGTCCTTTGTAGTCCGAGGGTGTGAGTGCCTGCATCAGAGAGCTTAATAGTTTTGATGGTTAGTAGGATTTCATCACCTTTACAGAGTTCAATAGTGCTCCCAGGTTTCCCCCACATCATGGAAAACCTATCCACCTTTGTGGGATCCCCTATGCTATAAGGATACCCTCTTCTCCAACCCCAGAACTGTAACTCGGTAACTGTTATCTACACATTCTGTTATCTTTGCTCGTGCTGGCGCCCCTTCTAAAACTTCTCCTCTCTGCTCTCCAACCTTCAAGGTCTCCGCAGCGCGGGGATGGCTCTTCTGTCTGCCTTTTTCCCCTATCTGTTTTTTTAAACATGTCTATGGTGGCAAATTTCTAAAGTCCTTATATAGGTTAATTAAGGTTATCTCAATCAATAGTAGCCAATTCGAAACCTTCACAGACAATATTTAAAGCAGAATCCTGAACCTGGCCTTCTTCCTCACTAGAGTTTGTTCCCCCACTCCCCATAATCTGTCCTGCCTCAATTCCACTCCATTATAATTAATTTACCTTTAAAAACCTATGACCACAAATTCATTATTCAAATGGCACCCCCCTGTGGCTGATCAGACCACCCGGGAGAGCCATGAAAGCAGGTCAAAGGTTACACCACCCCCTTACATTTGTGTTCCATACCATATTAGACATATTAAAGAACCCTTTATCTTTAAAAAAATCACTTGCCTAATTAAAACTCAGAAAATAAAACTCCTAATATTCCATATGTGAGTGTACCCCTTTAAGATATCTTGTCTCTGGGAACATGGAAATCCCCTTAGTAAACCCAAACGTTTACTACAAAAACAAAACCTAATAATTATGATAATCCCCTCAAACTCAAATCATTCCTTTTAAATTTCCTCGATGTTTCATGTCTTACATTCATGTTTCTCCAAATTGTCTCCCCAATGGAAGGCAGCTTAGCCCCTGTGATGTACTGGGCCATACGCACTACCCTCTGTAGTGCATTGCGGTCAGAGGCCGAGCAGTACAGTGGAGGCTGCTCTCCATCTCACTCTGTTCTGGGCAGTATTCTTCTTGTCATTCCACAGTACAGTGGAGGCTGCTCTCCATCTCACTCTGTTCTGGGCAGTATTCTTCTTGTCATTCCACAGTACAGTGGAGGCTGCTCTCCATCTCACTCTGTTCTGGGCAGTATTCTTCTTGTCATTCCACAGTACAGTGGAGGCTGCTCTCCATCTCACTCTGTTCTGGGCAGTGTTCTTCTTGTCATTCCACAGTACAGTGGAGGCTGCTCTCCATCTCACTCTGTTCTGGGCAGTGTTCTTCTTGTCATTCCACAGTACAGTGGAGGCTGCTCTCCATCTCACTCTGTTCTGGGCAGTATTCTTCTTGTCATTCCACAGTACAGTGGAGGCTGCTCTCCATCTCACTCTGTTCTGGGCAGTGTTCTTCTTGTCATTCCACAGTACAGTGGAGGCTGCTCTCCATCTCACTCTGTTCTGGGCAGTATTCTTCTTGTCATTCCACAGTACAGTGGAGGCTGCTCTCCATCTCACTCTGTTCTGGGCAGTATTCTTCTTGTCATTCCACAGTACAGTGGAGGCTGCTCTCAATCACACTGTTCTGGGCAGTATTCTTCTCAATCCACAGTACAGTGGAGGCTGCTGAGGGGAGAAGGGCCTATAATAATGGCTGCATGGAATGTCATCAAACCATGTGTTTGATGTATTTGAGACCATTCCACCAATTCTGCTCCAGGCATTACCACGAGCCCGTCCTCCACAATTAAGGTGCCACCAACCTCCTGTGGTTCCACCTCATGCTGGTTTTCCTTGTATCTTCCTTCATCTCTCACCTCCAGGTGTTAATTCAGTATGCGCTTTTCCCTTGTGGGTTCCATGATACAGCTTGCCTGGTGATGTTGGAAAGGGGGCGTTCGGAGGGTGTGGCCGATCCACCACCACTTCTTCTCCGGATCTTCTCTTCCACCAGTACATGGCTAGCGCGCTCCTTGTTCCCATAAGCCTGCTACAAAACATTGGTGTCCACAGTTATAACATATACTGTAACTACAACAGATTCTAGAAAAGCATGGTAAGAGAACATCCGTGCAGAATCATTTTGGCCTGATGCTCATAGAGTTGATAAGCATGAAGACGTCCAGAGGTCTCATACCCTCCATCGTAGGGGCTGGAGGTGGTCCTCTAAAGAGGTCTCATACCCTCCATCGTGGGGGCTGGTGGTAGTCCTCTAAAGAGGTCTCATACCCTCCATCGTAGGGGCTGTTGGTGGTCCTCTGAAGAGGCCTTGTACCCTCCATCGTAGGGGCTGTTTGTGGTCCTCTGAAGAGCTCTCATACCCTCCATCGTAGGGGTTGGTGGTGGTCCTCTGAAGAGGTCTCATACCCTCCATCGTAGGGGCTGGTGGTGGTCCTCTGAAGAGGTCTCATACCCTCCATCATAGGGGCTGGTGGTGGTCCTCTGAAGAGGTCTCATACCCTCCATCGTAGGGGATAGTGGTGGTACTCTGAAGAGGCCTTGTACCCTCCATCGTAGGGGCTGGTGGTGGTCCTCTGAAGAGGTCTCATACCCTCCATCATATGGGCTGGTGGTGGTCCTCTGAAGAGGTCTCATACCCTCCATCGTAGGGGATAGTGGTGGTACTCTGAAGAGGCCTTGTACCCTCCATCGTAGGTGCTGGTGGTGGTCCTCTGAAGAGGTCTCATACCCTCCATCGTAGGGGCTGGTGGTGGTCCTCTGAAGAGGTCTCATACCCTCCATCGTAGGGGCTGGTGGTGGTCCTCTGAAGAGCTCTCATACCCTCCATCATAGGGGCTGGTGGTGGTCCTCTGAAGAGGTCTCATACCCTCCATCGTAGGGGCTGGTGGTGGTCCTCTGAAGAGGTCTCATACCCTCCAATGTAGGGGCTGGTGGTGGTCCTCTGAAGAGGTCTCATACCCTCCATCATAGGGGCTGGTGGTGGTCCTCTGAAGAGGTCTCATACCCTCCATCATAGGGGCTGGTGGTGGTCCTCTGAAGAGGTCTTATCCCCTCCATCGTAGGGGCTGGTGGTGGCCCTCTGAAGAGGTCTCATACCCTCCATCGTAGGGGCTGGTGGTGGTCCTCTGAAGAGGTCTCATACCCTCCATCGTAGGGGCTGGTGGTGGTCCTCTGAAGAGGTCTCATACCCTCCATCGTAGGGGCTGGTGGTGGTCCTCTGAAGAGGTCTCATACCCTCCATCGTAGGGGCTGGTGGTGGCCCTCTGAAGAGGTCTCATACCCTCCATCGTAGGGGCTGGTGGTGGTCATCTGAAGAGGTCTCATACCCTCCATCGTAGGGGCTGGTGGTGGTCCTCTGAAGAGGTCTCATACCCTCCATCGTAGGGGCTGGTGGTGGTCCTCTGAAGAGGTCTCATACCCTCCATCGTAGGGGCTGGTGGTGGTCCTCTGAAGAGGCCTTGTACCCTCCACCGTAGGGGATAGTGGTAGTCCTCTGAAGAGGTCTCATACCCTCCATCGCAGGGGCTGGTGGTGGTCCTCTGAAGAGTTCTTATCCCCTCCATCGTAGGGGCTGGTGGTGGTCAAGAACAGTTCAAGGACAGAACTACATACATTTAAAAACAGCACACATAGCCTACATATCAATACATTAAAAATATATAGGTAAAATAGAGAGAAATAAGTTGATCATTAGCTAAAATGTTTGTTGTCTGGGATGAGATTCAAACTCTCAACATTTGGGTTGCTAGACTTTTATGTTATACGCCCACCCATCCAGCTACCCTACTTTCATGTTTGCTGTAAGTAAACATCTGTCTTATGCAACCATACTAAACATGACATGGCATACTAAATGGAGTGTCTTGGATTTGCCTACAGAATAATCAAACTGCTCTAAGACCAGGTGTAACAACAGTGTTCATGCGTCTAACAGTCTACCTATTTTATTATGATACTATTTGACCCATTCGTTTATTTTCTATCCTTATTCAGTCTTCTTTCTGAATACTTACTGTGTGTAACGTAGGATAAATGAGCCACACCTGGGACTGACAGCCCAACAAGGCTTCATTCACAATATCAACGGTTCTACCCCGTTACACATGCACGTACCTATATTTATGAATGATTCAAAGTCTGTGCCGGTGCCAGAGGTTAGACACAGGTTGTTCCGCAAGTGCAAACCTATGCCTGCTGGGGTGTGTGCAGTCACCATCACACGGGGATGGGATTTCACAGGATGTACCCTTGGCCGTGATACGTCGTCACATACTTAACCCTTTGCTTCCTCATAAAGAAAACTCAGTTTTGTGAGACCAAAACAGACAAAAAAAGTTTAATACAAACTAGATTGAATATGCAACAGTTGCTGGAAATGACTGATAAGAAAACCTCCCACAGATTGTTTGTCACTCACTACTCATTGAATTGACAGGCACCTACTTCCAGAACAGGTCCTGGTTCTCTGTGACTGAAGAGATTTAAATATACAGTACCTCTTCTTGAATTCTTGTCCAGACTTCTCAGTAGCCTATTTCTCTTTTTTTCCACCTCTCATATTATCTCTTCCCAATATCCTGTGTTTCTTTTCTATTTCATTCCTTTCTTCAAACCCTCCCACTCCTTTCTGTATTCCTCCTCTTCAGTTCTTTCTCATCTTCAAAATGTTTCCTCTCCCTCTCTCTTCCTCTCTCCCACTGTACTCCCTGTCACCAGCTATTGAGAATGAATATATACTCATGTAAAAACAATTACAATCAAATACTAAATAATTCATTATTGCAAATCAACGTGTAGTGAGTTGTGTCTGTCATGTGTTTCACCTTAAAGATAGTGACCGTGGCCTTGTCTGGTGCATATGGACTGTGTCATGGACAATATTGAGTAAGCTCACATACAGATATAGTAACTTCATTTGATCACACCTGTTGCTGAGAATTTTCCAGGACATTAAGATGAGCTTCGTGATTTACATACATTCACAGAAAATTCACTGAAAACCCACACGAACACAATTATATTAACAGTAGTGCACTTTTAATGTTGTCAACTTTTAATAGCCTGAACACTGATCAAGAAACATTATGGACTAAACATTCATTATTTTGCTACGACAATGCAGGTCAAATTAAGATCCTATATCAAATAGATAATAATACGTAGCACAGTCAAAACACATGCTAGGAGTTAGGTTTGGATATGTTGTTATTATAGCAACAGGAAAGTAAAACTAGTGTGTTGAGGGTTTGATTCCCTCGTGACCCATCTGCTGAGTATGTGTCAAACAAGTTTCTATGGATAAACGTTTACATGCTACATGACTACACTATGTTATACTATGTTATAATAGTGTGTTGAGGGTTTGATTCCCTCGTGACCCATCTGCTGAGTATGTGTCAAACAAGTTTCTATGGATAAACGTTTACATGCTACATGACTACACTATGTTATACTATGTTATAATAGTGTGTTGAGGGTTTGATTCCCTCGTGACCCATCTGCTGAGTATGTGTCAAACAAGTTTCTATGGATAAACGTTTACATGCTACATGACTACACTATGTTATACTATGTTATAATAGTGTGTTGAGGGTTTGATTCCCTCGTGACCCATATGCTGAGTATGTGTCAAACAAGTTTCTGTGGATAAAAGTTTACATGCTACATGACTACACTATGTTATAATTTTGTTATAACATCTGTTATAACATTTGTTTTGGCACATGAGTATGCAGGCCTTATTGAATGATCTACATCTTAGCCCTGGGGGGGGTGATGTTGAGCGAGTGAAAAAAATTATCCAGTGTGGAGAGATACTCCTCTGGGTGACAGCGTAGATGAGCAGCGTGCACAGACTCCTTCCACTTCCTGGTTTCCACAGCAATGCCCCGCTTCCTCCAGAAGTCGAGGACCGCCTCCATGGCGACGGGATCGCACAGCGCGTCGTTCTCGCAGAAGAAGAAGAGCGCCGGGGCGGTGACGGGGCTGTTGTAGAAGACCTGGATTGACTTGTCGTAGTAGTACACCGTCTGGGACTTGAAGAGCCAGAAGTAGAGCAGAGCAGTGTATCGCACCAGGGGCTCGATATGAGGGAACAGGGTCAGACCCAGGCCTAAGGCACACACAGACACACACAGATTATTTTCAAGGTTAATTACATTTCAAATGATTATCTCTGTCACACATCCACACACAAACTAACCCATACACACACCCACACACCGTCTCAGTAGCAGATCCCTCTCCTTTCTCAGAGTAATAATCCAAACTGACAATCCTACCTCCTTTCCTTCCCCTCTCTCACCTTTAGCCATATGCTCCAGCGACCCGACCACCATGCTGTCATAGACATGTCCTACGTGGGCCAGGCCTGGGTACTTGTGTGGCTCCCTGACCATCTGGCTGAGCAGCTGGGTGAAGGTGTACCCGCCGATGGAGAAGGCGTGGACCAGAAGGGGGCGACCTTTGAAACGCGGGTCTCCCAGGACCTCCAGGACCTCAGCCCCGTACTCCAGCCCCCAGCGAGGCCACAGGAAGTGCCACACAGTGCTCTCCACAGATAGGATGTCCAGGCCGCGTTCCAGGTAGAGGTCCCGGTACTTCGCCATGGCCCCCGGTCGGGCGCCCAGCCACGGGAAAAGCAGGAGGAGGGGACGGGGGGAGAAGGTGGGCGAGGATGGAGAGAGGGTTGGTACATCCAAAGCGGAAGGGGTGAGAACTGAGGAAACGTCGTGGTGAGAGGGCAAGTCTGGGAGCAAGGGGGTGGAGAGGGAGGGTGAGGGAAAAGGAGTGTCTAGATGGGAGGAGGTGGGGGAGATGGTTGGAGAAAAGGGGGATGGGTTATTGCCCCCTGGTGTCCGGCTGGTGTAGTAGTATGTGATGCTTCTGGTGACCCTCTGGGCTATGAACCGCCACTCTCCCACTATCACAGACATGTCTGGCCCAGAGTGGGAGTTACTGTGGTGAAGGAAAAGGGGAAAGAATTAACGCAGGAGTAGAAGTTAAGTAACAGAGGGAGAAAACTGTCTGTGTCAGTCTGTGCCATCATGCCAACTCTTTGTCACTCATTGTCATGCTTGGCTTGATGATGACAGGTGTTGGCAAGACCACAAATAGATCTGGGACCAGGCCAGGAAATATGAGCAAAAAAAAAAACAAAAAAATTCGCTTGAGGCATAACCAATATACCTCAACTGAAATGAATGTATACCCTACATACAAAGTCATGTGCACACAGACATACATGCAAGGTTGTCGGATCCAGCTTATGGGGATCAGGCTTGACTCTCATTTGGTTAGAGGGTGTAGATAGTAGTCTACAGATACAGACTCAGTTGGTTGTGCAGCTGCTTTCCCCTTTTCTTGTAATAATTGCTCAACCAGTCTGTGACTGCGGTTGTGGGGACCCTTTTTCTTAAACACATGCCCCCCAAAAGGTCTGTGCACAGCCCTGCCTTGGACCATATTAGACTTCAAAAAAGCAAACAAATATATATATACATTTTGTGAAGGGAAGCTCCAGTTGTAAATGTGAAGCTCCAGTTCAATTTCTTGTATTCAGAGTCTTTCTTATTACATAAATAAGTAATAAGAGCTAAGACACTACAGTTCACATAAACGTTTTAAGCTTAGGACAGTTCAACAACACAACCAAGGATGCAGCCTGTCCATGTGGTGATATGTTTCAGTCTTACAGCAGTCTTCAATAAAGGTTCAATAAAAGCACAGATACAGGTCCATTTTGTTAATATGCTCTACTATGCTCTACTACAGGGGTGTCAAAGTCAAATGGACGGAGGGCCAAATAAAAAAATCAGCTACAAGACGAGGGCCGGACTGTTCGAATGTTCATTGAAAATTTTTTAAATGACGCATATAGTCTAGTGAACCTAATTGAACCTACTGAAAACCTAACAAATATATTACAATATGATCAGATAAATAAAGCAATATTTTCTTATGGCTCTGTCAGTAATCTTTAATTTTCAACAGACACAAAAGACAAATTTCCTTTATATAAATATCCCCATAACATGAACATTAAATGAAAGAAACCGGTATTCAAGGCACCATCAGTAGACTATATTTTCTATTTTAGCAAAAGTGGGCTAAATTTACTTCAAAGAAAAAACAATAATAGCAATTTTCTATCATCCACTCAACTGAAATATTTTTAAAATATAATTGGATTGAAATACAAAAAAATAAAGTGCAAAAATCTATTAATCAAAAACAACACTTTGTTTAAGGAGAAGTAACATGCAGTGAAAACAAATATTAAATTTTAACTTTTAAACTTGAACTGAGTAAAAACTCTAAATATGTGATTGCACAGTAATGTTCACTTGTTTGAGGTTGAGGGTGATACTTGGTGGTGTCCCATCTTTTCCACAAGTTCATCAATGTTCGGGGTAAGGCTCTGAGCTGAAGAAATCCTCAGAATTGAGTGGAGGTGTTCAGCAGTAAGTCGACTTCTGTGTGATGTTTTGTTCAGGTTCATCAAAGAAAACAGTTGTTCACACAGGTATGTGCTGCCAAACATAGACAACGTTTGAGCAGCCTGGATGCGCAGCTGGGGCATTGTGCCGGGGAGGAAACGGGCGAACTCCGCAGCACCCACTGCCGCATATTTTGCCCTCAGTGCATCATTGCATTGGAGGTCAATCAACTCCATTTGGAGGTTTGGTGGTGAGCTTTCCACGTCAACAGCAAATGGGTTACCGAGCAGTTCCAACCTGCTTTTTTGTGCTTCAAAGTCAGCAAATCGGCGTCGAAAGTCAGCGGCAAGCATACCTATTTTATCAGCCAACTGTGTGCTCGGGAACGCACTGGTAGAGAGCTTCTCTTTCATGGTCTGGCAGCTGGGAAAGTGGCTCAAATTTTCTTTCCGCATCTGCGTCTCCCACAGAGTCAGTTTGGTTTTAAATGCCTTCACTGTACTGTACATATCAGAGATGACACGATCCCGACCCTGCAGCTGCAAGTTTATTGCATTCAGATGACTCGTAATGTCACACAGAAAAGCCATTTCACACAGAAACATTTCGTCTCGGAGTTGTGTTGTGTCTTTCCCTTTGCTGTCCAAGAACAGACAAATCTCCTCACGAAGCTCGAAACATCTTTGAAGCACCTTTCCCTGGCTTAGCCATCGCACCTCTGTGTGATAAGGCAAATCACCATGCTCCGTTTCTAACTCCGTCAGAAATGCCTTGAACTGGCGGTGATTCAAACCTTTGGCTCTGATAAAGTTAACTGTGCGCGTGATGATGCTCATTACATGCTCCATTTTCAAGGCTTTACCGCACAACGCTTCCTGGTGTATGATACAATGATAAGCTGTCAGCTCACCTGTCGCGTTTTCCTCTTGCATCTTTTCCCGTATCTTCGCCACCAGTCCGCTCCTGTGTCCACACATCGCAGGTGCTCCGTCGGTTGTCAAACCCACGAGTTTTTCCCAAGGCAGCTCCATCTCATTTACACATCTTGACACCTCTTCATACAAATCATGCCCCGTAGTTGTGCCATGCATAGGACGTAAAGCCAAAAACTCCTCTGTCACGCTTAGGTTGGAGTCCACTCCGCGGATGAAAATTGACAACTGGGCAATGTCAGAAATGTCGGTGCTCTCATCCACAGCCAAGGAATATGCAATAAAATCTTTTCCCTTTTTCACAAGCTGCTCTTTTAGATTGATGGACAACTGGTCTACTCTCTCGGCAATGGTGTTTCTGCTCAGACTCACATTTAAAAAGAGTTGCCTTTTTTCTGGGCAAACTTCGTCACAAACTTTAATCATGCAGTTTTTGATGAAATCCCCCTCCGTAAATGGCCGGGCTGATTTAGCGATCTCTTCTGCCAAAATAAAACTGGCCTTGACAGCAGCCTGGCCTTGTGATTTGGCTTTTTTGAACAGAGCCTGTCGAGATTTGAGGCCTCGTTTTAATTCCTCTGCCTTTTGTAGCCTTTGTTCCATGTCCATATTCTTGTTTTTGTCCGCGTGTTTCGTTTCATAATGTCGTCTCAGATTATACTCTTTCAGTACCGCCACACTTTCTCCACACAGAAGACACACAGGTTTTCCAGCTACCTTCGTGAACATATACTCCGACTCCCACCTTGTTTGAAACCCCCGGTTCTCAGTATCCACCTTCCGTTTTGCCATTTTTGATGGGTATCTGAAAGTTAATTTTACTGTGATGCTGACGACTGCTGTGCCAATAAATATTGAAATGAAGCAGCCTACTGCTCGGTGCGTCACCTTTGCATTGTGGGAAATGTAGTATTGGTGCGTGTAAAAGATCTGCGGGCTGCCGGCTTGCTGCGGGCCGGTTCTAATAATAAATCAAGATCATCCCAGGGGCCGTAAAAAACCTTCTTGCGGGCCGGATGTGGCCCGCGGGCCTTGACTCTGACATATGTGCTCTACTACTTCATGCCAAATAACTTAAATTACGCAAATAACTAAATGGTTAAATAGCTCAGCATCTGTCATTTCTACATACCCAGTTTCATGCAACTTCTTCAAACAAAGCCAACGTCACACAACAGGCAGCGTTCATAGCGTTCTGCAACTGTACCCCATGAAGAATTTGAGAATCCTCATAGCAGTTGAAATCTGCCCACCCTCCACGGTCTTCTTTCTGTGAATCAACCTCTTTAATAGATTCGAGCATTCATGAACCGTCCGTTATAAACGAACTCGATAGGGTTGGAAATAACCACAACTTTCAAGATCCTGAGTTTATTCGATTCTGCGCCGCTCCAGTCCGTTCCGTGTCCTGGTTTTGCTCGTGCCCTTCGTTTCACCTAGTGGGCGCGGAAAAACAAACTCAACTGCATATTCACATACGCTTTTCCATTTGCCGTTAAATGTCACGAGAGCCCAGGTCCGTTGTCACGGTCCACAAACCACGGTCCACAAACAGAAATCATATTATCGGACCTGTCTTTCCGTTGCATTTTAGGACTGTTTGAACTGTCATCATTACATTGTAAATAAGTGTAAATGCATAACCAATTTATCATAGTTTCACAAATGGCATCGGGCGCGCGCCGCTCTTGCACGTTCTGACTTCATACATTGTGATTAACTATAGAACAAGATGAAAAGACAGAGTTGTTCCTTGGCTGTTCGACAGAGGCACATATTTCAAAAGAACATTCTCTTCCTGACAAGAATGTCGGTGTCTATCCTTGTATGAGGGGTCATACTGGGAAAGTAGGCCTATGTCATTTGTCAAAAGTATCTAATGACAGGACAGTATGCACACACTGCAGTACATAAGGTTGTTACTGTGTGTTATTCTATTGGTCATGATTAGGTTATTTATTTACCGGTCAAGGTTAATTACATTTTAAATGATTTTCTCTGTCACACATCCACACACAAACTAACCCATACACACATCCACACACAAACTAACCCATACACACATCCACACACAAACTAACCCATACACACATCCACACACAAACTAACCCATACACACATCCACACACAAACTAACCCATCCACACACAAACTAACCCATACACACAACCACACACAAACTAACCCATACACACATCCACACACAAACTAACCCATACACACATCCATACACAAACTAACCCATACACACACCCACACACAAACTAACCCATCCACACACACCCACACACAAACTAACCCATCCACACACAAACTAACCCATACACACACCCACACACAAACTAACCCATACACACACACCCACACACAAACTAACCCATACACACACACCCACACACAAACTAACCCATACACACACCCACACACAAACTAACCCATACACACACCCACACACAAACTAACCCATACACACACCCACACACAAACTAACCCATACACACACCCACACACAAACTAACCCATACACACACCCACACACAAACTAACCCATACACACACCCACACACAAACTAACCCATACATACATCCACACACAAACTAACCCATACACACACCCACACACAAACTAACCGATACACACATCCACACACAAACTAACCCATACACACACCCACACACAAACTAACCCATACACACACCCACACACAAACTAACCCATACACACATCCACACACAAACTAACCCATACACACACCCACACACAAACTAACCCATACACACATCCACACACAAACTAACCCATACACACACCCACACACAAACTAACCCATACACACACCCACACACAAACTAACCCATCCACACACAAACTAACCCATACACACACACCCACACACAAACTAACCCATCCACACACAAACTAACCCATACACACACACCCACACACAAACCAACCCATACACACACCCACACACAAACTAACCCATACACACATCCACACACAAACTAACCCATACACACACCCACACACAAACTAACCCATACACACACCCACACACAAACTAACCCATCCACACACAAACTAACCCATACACACACACCCACACACAAACTAACCCATCCACACACAAACTAACCCATACACACACACCCACACACAAACCAACCCATACACACACCCACACACAAACTAACCCATACATACATCCACACACAAACTAACCCATACACACACCCACACACAAACTAACCCATACACACAAACTAACCCATACACACACACACACACACAAACTAACCCATACACACACCCACACACAAACTAACCCATACACACATCCACACACAAACTAACCCATACACACACACCCACACACAAACTAACCCATACACACACCCACACACAAACTAACCCATACACACATCCACACACAAACTAACCCATCCACACACAAACTAACCCATACACACTCCGTCTCAGTAGCAGATCTCTCTCCTTTCTCAGAGTAATAATCCAAACTGACAATCCTACCTCCTTTCCTTCCCCTCTCTCACCTTTAGCCATATGCTCCAGCGACCCGACCACCATGCTGTCATAGACAGCATGATACACTCACTGCAGCAGCTCTGTGTCCTAAACATTAATGTTACACACTTCTGAACAGGTTATCCCTGTTTGGATGGTTACCATGCTTACCATGGAATGGAGAATTGTTATGGGTAGTTGATGCACTAGTAGTTACTATGACGTTGGGCCAGGCCTGGGTACTTGTGTGGCTCCCTGTCCATCTGGCTGAGCAGCTGGGTGAAGGTGTACCCTAAAATGGAGAAGGCGTGGACCAGAAGGGGGCGACCTTTGAAACGCGGGTCTCCCAGGACCTCCAGGACCTCAGCCCCGTACTCCAGCCCCCAGCGAGGCCACAGGAAGTGCCACACAGTGCTCTCCACAGATAGGATGTCCAGGCCGCGTTCCAGGTAGAGGTCCCGGTACTTTGCCATGGCCCCCGGTCGGACGCCAAGCCACGGGAAAAACAGGAGGATGGGACAGGGGGAGGAGGGCGAAGATCGAGAGAGGATTGGTACATCCAAAAATGAAGAGGTGAGAGTTGAGGAAACATTGTGGTGAGAGGGGAAGTCTGGGAGCAAGGGGGTGGAGAGGGACTACGATGGGAGGGAAGAGGAGAGTCTAGATGGGAGTATAAGGAGGAGGTGGTGGAGATGGTGAGAGTGGGAGGGGGTCTCTGGCTGGTGTAGTAGTAGATGATGCTCTGGGCTATGAACCGCTCTGCTCCCACTATCACAGACATGGTTGTCCCAGAGTGGGAGTCACTGGGGGAAGGAACAGGGGAAAGAATTAGAGCAGGTTTCGAAGTTTAGTTACAGATGGAGAAAACTGCCTGAGTGCCTGTTTGTGTCATCATGCCAACTCTTTGTCCCCCATTGTTAGTTTTGTCTTGAAGAGGACAGGTGTTGGCAAGACCACCACAGTCCACAGACATACCTTCCTTTTTTTAATTGCTCGTGCGCTTCAATTCATGCAGTGGGCAACAACCAACTCGGTGTCTCGGTCCACAAACAGAACTCATGTTATTGGACCTGTCTTTCCGTTGCATTTTAGGACTGTTTATTTACATTGTAAATAATTGTACATCGATAACCTATTGATCATAGTTTCACAAATGGCATCGGGCTCATGCCGCTCTTGTACGAAAAGGCATGTTTGTTCTCTTGGCTGTTCGACAGAGGCAAATATTTGAAAAGAACAGCCTCTTCCTGCCAAGTATGACGTTTTCCTGACAAGTATGACAGCAGATCTGTGCTTCAGGGTTTCATACTGGAAAAGTAGGCCTCTTTCATGTCCCCCGATTTGACCTTCCGTCGTCAAAAGTATCTAATAACACGACAGTATGCACACACCGCAGTACATGAGGCTGCTACTGTGTGTTATTCTATTGGTCATGATGAAGGATTGTTAGCAGACATGGAGAAAAGTACATGTTCTGTTGTAGATGCATACCAAAGCAATTCCCTGTGCTGCCACATGGTGGTGCCAGACACCAAGTACATTACTTTGTCAATTGTCGTCAAAGTGGAAGTTCAGGCCTAGTTTAAATATAGAAAGGATTTCTCCTTTCGTAAATCCTATCATTACCTCAAGGAAGGGAGGGTGGGTTACTGCATTTTTAGGGGATTTAAACAGGGTGTATGTCTCATCATTGATAGAATTGTTATTGTTCAGTTCTGGTCCTAGGGACCCACAAGGTATAGCAGTATATTCCTATTCCTTTATTGACATACATTGTTATACTTCATTTTGAGATCATTTACTGCTATAAGAATATATTGAAATTGGTTATAACATATGTAATGAGCTAATCATATTACCATTAATTAAAGGATTATTTTGTGCTTTAGCTGAGGAGGGTCCCATGTACTTCAAAACCCCCATCCCACTTTATCACTCTACTCATTGGGGTTTCACCAGGGCCATGTGTGTTGTCAGTTGGATTGTGTGTATGTTGTCAGTGCATATTTTCAGTGGAGCTGTGTGTGTGTGTAGGTGTGTTGTCAGTTTGGCTGTGCGTGTGTGTGTTGTTGTTCCGTGGCGTTGGTGTGTGTTTGGAAAGCCTGAGATTTCCTGTGTCGGATTCAGCAGGATCACTTTCAGGAGCAGTCAGGAAGATAAATGTCAGAGTCCCAGAAAACACCTCCTAGTCCCCCTGGGCCCTGCCCCAGAAGTGCCCTCCTCATGCCTTTACCCCACCTCACACACACACCCTCCAACAGGTCAGGTCTGAATCCTGACTCTGCCACAATCCCTGTGTGCGGGCTGCCTCTCGTGCCTGCTTCGATGGTTAGCTTCCTCATATCACCGCCGCTCCTCCTTCGCTGCCTTTATGTCTTTACCACGCTGCTTCGTCCCTTGGTGGTGGGCAGTTCTGTCATGGTCGTTGAATGAAGAGGACCAAGGTGCAGAGTGGTGAGCGTACATATTCCTTTATTTATATGACGCCGACAAAAACAATAAACAATCCAAACACAACCGTGAAGCTGAAGCCTATAGTGCCAACAAACAAAGACAACTACCCACAATCACAGGTGGGAAAAAGGGCTGCCTAAGTATGGTTCCCAATCAGAGACAACAATAGACAGCTGTCCCTGATTGAGAACCATACCAAAACAAAGAAATACAAAACATAGAAAAATGAACATAGAATGCCCACCCAAATCACACCCTGACCAAACCAAAATAGAGACAATAAAAGCTCTCTAAGGTCAGGGCGTGACAATTACACTCACAAAAGTTCCAAAAGAATAAAGACATTTCAAATGTCATATTATGTGCAAACAGTTAAAGTACAAAAGGGAAAATAAATCAACATAAATATGGGTCTCTCTCTCTTTCTACTGTTTAGAACTCTCTCCTTTTCTCTCTCTCCCTTTCTATTGTTTAGAACTCTCTCTCTCCCTTTCTCTCTCTCCCTTTCTCTCTCTCTCTTTCTACTGTTTAGAACTCTCTCTCCCTTTCTCTCTCTCTCTTTCTACTGTTTAGAACTCTCTCTTTCTATCCCTTTCTCTCTCTCTCTTTATACTGTTTAGAACTCTCTCTCTCCCTTTCTCTCTCTCTCTCTCTTTATACTGTTTAGAACTCTCTCTCTCCCTTTCTCTCTCTCTCTCTCTTTCTACTGTTTATAATTATCTCTCCCTTTCTCTCAATTCAATTCAATTCAAGGTACTTTATTGGCATGGGAAACATGTGTTAACATTGCCAAAGCAAGTGAGGTAGATAATATACAAAAGTGAAATAAACAATAAAATTTAACAGTAAACATTACACATACAGAAATGTCTAAACAATAAAGACATTACAAATGTCATATTATACATATATATATATATATACAGTGCCTTGCGAAAGTATTCGGCCCCCTTGAACTTTGCAACGTTTCGCCACATTTCAGGCTTCAAACATAAAGATATAAAACTGTATTTTTTTGTGAAGAATCAACAAGTGGGACACAATCATGAAGTGGAACGACATTTATTGGATATTTCAAACTTTTTTAACAAATCAAAAACTGAAAAATTGGGCGTTCTATCTCTCTCTCTCTCTCTCTCTCTCTCTCTCTCTCTCTCTCTCTCTCTCTCTCTCTCTCTCTCTCTCTCTCTCTCTCTCTCTCTCTCTCTCTCTCTCTCTCTCTCTCTCTCTCTCTCTCTCTCTCTCTCTCTCTCTC